>NC_056727.1:595021925-595231925 GCF_019279795.1 Protopterus annectens | reverse complement strand
TTTCCTTCTGGATTGCTTTTTCTCCCTGGGAACAAATTTTTTATCCAAATTTCTGCAGGAAACATTCAGGGTCTTGGGCTTAGGCAGACATCTTGACTGGACTCTTTAGCACCCTCTCCTGGAGACGTGGATTTATTAACTTCAGTAACTGGCAGCCTGCTGTTTTGACTGGTTCACTGATAAGCTATACACAAAACACACACCTATTGCATCCACCCCAAGTTCCTGTATATTCCACGAAACGAAATATGAGATAAAGCAATTTTGGTAAAATGTTCGTGCAACTGTAGCTTAATAAGGGGTGCTAAAAAAAATACATCAAAGGCAATTTACTGCTGTAGAACAAAAAAGTTTTTAGTACATGATACAAGCTTCTCTCATTCTCTTTCTCCCTTCCTTTCTTTCTAATCTGTAGTTATTACCTTCAGTGGTAAAGTCCCAGTTAATACCTGAATAAATCCACAAAGAGAGAAAAGGAGGTGAAAGAGGCAGTAAAGCTATTACAAAAGTCAATGAAATTAATGCCCTGCCAATACTGCTTTGAATGGCATTACAGTCTGCAGTTCCCTGTGCAGAAATTTACTGAGAACTAGGGGACAAAAGCAAGTATTTCAGACTGGAATATTTTTAAGAAGGCTAAAGAGGCAACCTTCACTCAGCTAAAATGTCTTTTAAAACCCCTCATTCCTCTACTAAATGAAGATGTAGCCAGACACCAGTCTGGAAAAGCAATACTGACAGCACTGCATTCCTCAACAATAGACTACAAACAGCCTGCTTGATACAAATTGTTAAATGAGCTATACAAATGTGTGAATTCAACCATCTAATTCAAGGTAAATGTATAAATGGAATTATAAACATGTACAAGACTTCTCTTATAAGCATGACAGAGGTCAAAAATCACTGCTTATACAACATTTAAACTAAGCTCACCTACTGGACTGAGGAACAACAAGCAGCCTCAACACAAGTATTAATTATGTAAAAATCTCTATACTTAATACACAGACGTACAAATCTGTAACAGCTTTGTATTCACAAAGATGGAAACTCTATATAGCTCTCTAAAGGAACAAACACATTTATATTTATTTATTTACTGACATTTGTTGGCTGGGAAAGTCCCAATGGGTCAGAAACCCATTTTCAGTGTAGGCCCGGGGAGAAAAGCCCCACAGTTAAACAAAAATATTATACAATAAATGTACAAGATCAAGGACAAAACAAATATAACGTTAAAGAGACATTTGACGCAGTTTCTAAATATACAAAAATGAAATGCAACATGCAGTTGTGACTGGGAGCAAATAATAAATACAACTCTTTCAGAAACTGCACTGGGAATGTGTCATCAGAATTGCGCTAAAAAAGAAAAAAAAAAAAAAAAAAAAAAAAAACACCTTGCAGAAGAAAGGCCAGACAGAAATGTATTGTGAAACCATAAGCAGTTACCACAGAACGAACTATGTAATCAGTCAATACCCATCACCTCAGCTAGTATAATAAATACAGAGGTTCTCTCTCTCTGGAAAAATAAGACAATGGTGCACGATACAGTCTGCATTATCATGCTGAGTGTGATCATTTCAATTTCAAGGGAGCTGGATATGCAGCATTAAAGAACAGTCATCACATAGTCACCCTGTTGTTCCAGAAAGAAGGTTAAATCAATATACTGTTGTGGAAAGCTACAAAGAAAGAACTGTAAAGATGACGTCACCAAACATATCTTTCAGATGCTACATTCTATTTTGTTGCCTGTATCCACCTGTATGCTCAAGTCCACACAAGTATGGGCATGTAAATATGTGTGAGTTGTGCATTCATGCATTATGTGTGTGTAGGTGTGTAAGCCTACAGCAATATTTTATTCAGTCATATTTTACTTTGATGTGCATAGACTGTTTTTTCATGTTAATTCCCATTATGTTAGCCTAATGCATTATTGTACTACTGATATTAACATGTGCTATTTTATGTTTTACATTTACTTTTTTTAATGTATACTAGTTTAATTGGGAGTGTTTCCCCCCAGGCCTCTACTGAAAATCGACATGTATCCAGTTAGACTAGCCCAGTCAACAAATGTAAAATAAAATAAATAAAAAATAAAAAAATACAAGTCAGCCATCATACACTGTTATCCTGCAGCTAAGACAGTTTTTTGGCAAAAAATCAAGTAAACAGCACTGAACAGAGGATCAATGGGAATATTTTACATTAGGACTCACCAGAATGCGCAGTACCAAGCGCCGCCTTTGTATGATGCTGGCAGACATTTTAATCACAATGTCATACCTCTTATTTTTCAAGAAATAAATGTTTACGTAAACAAGTTATTCTTAATAGGACAAGATGTAAAAAAGATGGACAGGGTAAAGTCTATCGGGTGGCTTCTGTCCCCTGCAGCCACCACAACAGGAATTCAAGGCACTTAAAATAGTGAATAATAGAGGGTATGGAAGCCCCCTTGTTGGATGCGTGCAGCTGTCACAAACTGCAACTAGGTTAGTCAAGCCAGACATTACAGTTTATATTTTTTACTTTAACATACTTAAATCTTTTACCTGTTCACAGTGTTCAAATTTAGAATAACATTTACAAAAATGCAAAGCATCACATTTAACTAATAGCCCAAATGGAATGTTCAGCACCGTCCACACCAGGATGAACTAGGATGGTGACTCCTAAAGTAAACTATTGCCAGATCAACAAGGCTAAATGTCAACATGTGGGTGAATCTCATAACACAGCATTAGGATTAATTATAGAGAACAAAAAACATTCTGCAACAAAAGAAAACCCCAAAGAGGAAGGAGGATGGGGAATCTCACTATGGAGACATGAAATGCTTTATTTACTGCTATAATGAACACCCCAAATATCTACCTATAGTATGGCAGTTGCCAGTATCCTTGTCTGCATAGTCCTGCTGGTGTAGGATACCAAGCTCTTCATCCACACATTCTGTAGGGGCTTTAGCAATCATCCCCTGGAAAAGCACTACATTACAATAACCTGCAGCTTTGCAAGCATATCCACCTTACAGTGGTTGGTAATGTGTGGACCAAGGACCAAGCACCAGTTTTGCATAGGGCTACAGAAATTACTCCTCTGAAAAAAAGGGTACAGGCCACCACTGCTCTAGTAAAATGAACGCTAACCACTCCATAAAGAGGTTTACCTCTGGAATCATGAACGAGTCTAATGCAGGCAACTATCCAATTGAAAATCATTTCTTAATTTGTTTCACAGAAAAAGCACTCAACAGCTGCAAAGGAAATGAAAAGCTAACATATCCTGCCTTCTTTACTTTTGGAAATGTCAAGGGCATAGGGATACATATAGATAGTAATCTGGCCTTTGCCCATCCTGTGCCTACAGTAGTGATGAAATCATTCTATGGTGCACAAAGTACAGTTGTATACACTTACCATAAATGTAGATGTTTGAGTGTATTCAATGTTGCAGTCCTCACATATGGGTTATCCGGCTCCCAGTAGCCCTGAGTCAGCCCGAATACCAGAGTCCTTGGTATATGACGTTGTCTGCTGCTGGTTGTAAAACTGATGTCAGTACATCAAGTATACAGGGAGGCAGCTGATGCCATTTCCTCAGTTTTTCTTGCCTTAACTGTCAGCAGCCCCCAAAAGAAGGCTAACCCAGGAATGGTAGCACACTGGACCCAAAAATAAAAATCTATTGTCTATGCCTTAGGAAAAAGGGGGGAATGGGGGGGTGGGAAACCAGGACTGCAACAGTGAATACACTCAAACATCTACATTTATGGTAAGTGTACACAACTGTACTATGTTCTTCGTGTTTTACTGTTGCGGTCCTCACATATGGGTTGATTCCCAAAGCTCAGTAAGAAGACAAAGGGGGGAGGAAGGATCACAAATTAAGGCTTGGTAAGGAGGCCCTGCAAAACTGCAGCGGCAAAACCAGCCCTGGATTTAGAAAACAAAGGTAGACTGTCATGCTTTGTGAAAGTAAGGACAGAAGACCAAGTAGAATGTCCATAGTAGGCACACCTCTCAAAAAGGCTGCAGAGGTAGAGGCTGCTCTAGAAGAATGGGTCCTAATACCCTGAGGGGGAATCTTCCCATGCTGCAGGTAACAAAAGTGAATATAATGAGTAATCCATTTGGAGTTGGTTTGTTTTGAAATAGCTTTACCCTGAGCCCCAGGAGCAAAACTAACCAACAGCTGTTCAGATTTTCGAAATGATTTAGTCCTAAGTAAAATTTCAGCTGTCTATGCACATCAAGAGAGTGCAGAATCCTTTCCCCTTTATTTTGGGGATTGTTGAAAAATGTAGGCAGGTGAATAGACTGGTTAAGGGTTAAACTGGAAACCACCTTGGGCATAAAGGAGGGATTGGTTCTCAGAGAAACCCGATCTGAGTGAAAAATAATGAAAGGTTCTACTGCCATTAAGGCTTGCAGCACAGATACCCTTCTAGCTGAAGTAATAGCTAAAAGGAAAGCAGTCTTCCAGGATAGAAACTTCAAATCTGCAGAGGCAGCTGGTTTAAAGGGAAGCAGAGTAAGTTTTTCTAGGAAAAAATTAAGATCCCAAGCAGGAGGTCTGGGAGGTCTAAGACTACTAGCTCCCCTCAGGAACTGCTTCGTCAGGGGGTGAGAAAAAATGGATTGCGCAAAAGAACGAGCCAAAATTGCTGAAGCATGAATTTTGATGGAAGAAAAGGAAAGTCCACCATTAAGCAATCCTGCTAGGTAGTCAAGAAAGTGAAAAGAGAAGGATGAGAAGAGGCTTCTCCTTTAGCTAGCAACCAGGAGCAAAATGTTTTCCATTTATCTGCAGAGGATTTTCTTGTGCTAGGCCTCCTGGCCTCATGAAGAACTTCAACCACCTGTTGGGAAAGATTTAAAATATTAGCCAGGCAGTTAAATGCAAAGTTTGAATATGAGGATGGAGGAACTTTTCCCCTCCCTGAATCAACAGATCTGGTAAAGGGGAAGATGCCAAGGCTAAGCCTGGGAAAGGCTGCGAAGTAGAGTATACCAATGCTGCCTGGGCCAATCGGGAGCTATCAGAATAGCCTTTCATTTTTCATCACTTATCTTTAGCAGCACTCTGGGAAGAAGAGGCAGAGGAGGGAATGCATAAACTGAGACACCCTTGATCACATGGGAAGGACAATGCATCCACCCTCCAAGCTTTGTTGTGAAACTCCCAGATATGCTCAGAACTAGTTCAAAGGAGAAGATTGGTGACTCTCTGAGAGGAGAAACACAGCATCCATGGGACCTGATGGGGTGCCCCAATGATGAATGATGAGATGGAAAAGCTAGGTCAGCTGTTTAATCAGTTGCCACTTGTGAGGATCCAGAACATGTCTGCTCAACTGTGGTCCGCCTTCACAAAGGAGTTCAGCCTCCCTGGAAGATACTGGGCTATTAGATGTGCAAAGCACATGGAGAGCTGTTAATGACCTCATAGGAATTTGCAGACTTTGTCCATGCACTTGGGCTTTGTAAGAGATCATGCCTTCCCTTGCTTGTTGATGTTAACCACATGACTGTGATATTGTAAACTGTTCTGATCAGCAGAGTCCCAGGGTAGAGTTGGTCCTTGTCAGACTCAAAGCCAGTCACAAGTTGTACCTGCTGCACTGCCATCAATTCTTTTAAGTTTATGTGCAGATGAATCTGCTGGGTGCTCCAAGTCCCCTGTATGCCCCTGCCCTCCAGATGAGCCCCCTCCCATGCAACATCTGAGGCGTCTGCCATGAGAATCTGGCTGGCAGGTGGTGGGCGGAGAGGCAGACCCTTGTTCTGAGAACAGGCTGTCACCCACCAGACGAACACCATTTGTAGACAGGGAATCAGGGGATTCATATCCTCAGTCTTTTCTCATCCACCAATGATTGAGTACAATGCCCCATTCGAATGTATCTGACCCGACACTTGCAGCAGCTGGAGAGGCACAAAAGTTCCTCACCAAAAGGATAAAGGTTCAAAACATCTGTCTATGCTGCCCCGACTGAAAGAACTCCTGACCTGCCCAGATTTGATGAATATGCTTCACCTCAAAAATCTAGATCCAGACTTAAACCTCGACCACGGCTATTAATAGGATGTGCTGGAGGGATAGATTCATCACCCAAAGACTCCCTATGCTGTGGAATAAAATCCCGGTATATGTGAGGCAGAGCACTGGCCTTGTTCAAGAGAAATCTTGACCAATGGATGGGAGATCGATAGATATACCCAGGGATTACCTCAGTGTCACTGCTCAACAGAGGCACAGCAAAATAATGGGTATAGTTCCCCATACTAGGGGTGGCGTAAGCCACAAAACTATGGGCTAGGCTTGTAAATGCCCTCGGGCAGATAGCCTAGTATGAACCTATGAACCTATGAACTTAATCACTTATCTTTAGCAGCACTCTGGGAAGAAGAGGCAGAGGAGGGAATGCATAAACTGAGAGATGTGTCCATGGGAAGGACAATGCATCCACCCTCCAAGCTTTGTTGTGAAACTCCCTGGTGCAGAAGGTTGGAAGGAGAAGATTGGTGTGAGAGGAGAAAAGATCGACTTGTGGGGTGCCCCAATGATGAATGATGAGATGGAAAAGGTCCCTGTTCAGTTGCCACTTGTGAGGATCCAGAACATGTCTGCTCAAATGATCCGCCAAGGAGTTCAGCCTCCCTGGAAGATACTGGGCTATTAGATGTAAGCACATGGAAGCTGTTAATGACCATAGTCTCATGCTTTGTCTGCACTTGGGGTAAGAGTGAGCCTCCCCTTGCTTGTTGATGCACCACATGACTGTGATATTGTCTGTTCTGATCAGCAGAGTCCCAGGGTAGAGTAGGTCCTTGAAAGCCAGCAAGACCTGCTGCACTGCCATCAATTCTTTTAAGTTTATGTGCAGATGAATCTGCTGGGTGCTCCAAGTCCCCTGTATGCCCCTGCCCTCCAGATGAGCCCCCTCCCATGCAACATCTGAGGCGTCTGCCATGAGAATCTGGCTGGCAGGTGGTGGGCGGAGAGGCAGACCCTTGTTCTGAGAACAGGCTGTCACCCACCAGACGAACACCATTTGTAGACAGGGAATCAGGGGAAGAATCAAGTCAAAGTCCTGTGTGTGTTGACACCAAAGATTCTTGAGGTACCACTGAAGTTTTCTCCTATGCAGCCTTGCACATAGGATCATCAAAATACATGAATCCCAGTGTTTGCAGGAATTGCCTTGCAGAGAGCTGGGTCATGCTTGCCAAGTTCATGAAGTAAGCGGAAAGATCTTCTTGCTTCTGTTGAGGGAGGAATACCATCTGGGTGGCTGTATTCAGACTCGCTCCCAGGAAAACCATCTCCTTTGAAGGAACCAACTTTGACTTCTTTTCGTTGAGAGTGCAACCCAAAGAGGTGAGAATGTTCCTCACAAAATCCAAATCCTTTTCTAGTTGTTCTGGGGAGTTTGCTTGAATGAGACAGTCATCCAGTTAAGGCTAAATTTGAATGTTTCTCTCCCTGCAAAAAGCAATGACTGGAGCCAGGCACTTCATAAAATCTCTGGGAGCAGTAGATAAGCCAAAGGGCAATGAAGAGAATTTAAAGTGTTGCTCCCCAGCCCTGAAGTGAAGGAGCTGTCTCCAACCTTCCCTTATTGGGATGTACAGATAAGCCTCCTTGAGATTCAAAGTTACCAGCCATGAATCCTTGTCCAGCACTGGTAGCAATTGTTGAAGGGTGAGCATCTTGAATTTGGGAATCACCAGAAAAGTGCTTAGAATGGACAGATCCAGAAGAGGGCGCCAGGTGCCCCCTTTCTTGGGTACCAGAAAAAGCCTTGAATAAAAACCTAGGCCTGCCTAATTTTCAGGAACTGGCTCTATAGCCCCCATAGTCAGTAGAGAAGAAATATGAGTTCCTACTTCTGCCCTGGGAGATATGGGTATGTCTGGGTAACTTTGTAAAACAGGGAAGGTGTGGAAGTAAAACTTGTAACCTTGGTTTACTATACTGAGAGCCTATTTGTCATCTGTGATGGTAGACCATACCTCTGCAAACCTGGCTAACCTTCCCCCAAAGGAAAAGTACAGTTTTGTACCTACCATAAATGTAGATGTTCGAAGATCCACATTGCTGCAGTCCTTACATATGGGGTAGTCCGCTGTCCTCGGAATACCAAAGTATTAGGCTGACGCCGGTCATGGGCGCCAGATCTGACATCAGAGCGTCAGGGTATTAAAGCGCATGACCGACGTCATATCCTCAGTCTTTTCTTGCCCCAGATGTCAGAAGGCCCTAAAAAGAAAGGCCACAGCCAAAAATAGAATACTTCCCAAAAGGCATGTACAAATAACAGCTACCACCCAAACCATACAACCATTCCAAACTACAGAGGGAAGGAGGGAGGGTAAATTGGACTGCAGCAATGTGGATCTTCGAACATCTACATTTATGGTAGGTACAAAACTGTACTATGTTCTTCATCTCACATTGCTGCAGTCCTTACATATGGGTAGAATCCCAAAGCAGAGGTAAAGGGAGGCTGGCAAAATCATAAAGCATTGGGAGCTGCCAAAATGCCCTGTAAGATTGCAGTGGCAAACCCAGCCCTAGATTTGGAATAAAGAGGAAGGTGGTAATGTTTAGAAAAAGTATGCACTGAACTCCAAGTAGCTGCTTCCAAAATATCCTTAGTAGCTACTCCCCTTAAAAAAGCTGTAGAAGTGGCAGTAGCCCTAGTGGAGTGAGGCCTGATTCCAGCCGGAATCTCCTTACCATGGTGAGAATAACAAAAAGCAATACAAAATCCAATCCACTTAGAAATAGTTTGTTTTGAAACAGGTTTCCCCTGAGAACCCAAAGCAAAAGAAACAAACAACTGCTGAGACTGTCTGAACCCTTTAGTCCTGCTCAAATAATAACGCAACTGCCTGTGAATATCCAAAGTGTGCAAAATTTTCTCCCCTTTATTTTGGGGATCTGCATAAAAAGTAGGCAGATGAATTGATTGGTTCAAGGCCACATTTGAAACCACTTTAGGCATAAAAGTAGGATTAGTACGCAGAGATACCCTATCCTTATGAAAAATTATAAAGGGTTCAACTGCCATAAGAGCCTGTAATTCAGAAACCCTTCTAGCAGACGTAATGGCCAACAAAAAAGCAGTCTTCCAAGACAAAAACTTTAACTCAGCAGTAGCTGCAGGTTCAAAAGGAGGTAAAGTAAGTTTTTCCAACACAAAATTGAGATCCCAGGCAGGAGTAGGAGCTCTACGTGGGGGTCTTATGTTCTTTGCCCCTCTAAGAAATTGCTTAAACAACGGATGAGAGAATAATGGAGGGTCACAGTCATAGTGAGCAGAAATGGCTGCAGCATGCACTTTTATAGAGGAGAAAGACAAACCCTTGTCTAATAATTCTGTAAGATATTGAAGAGAAACACTTAAATCAGGCCTGGAAACATCAAAACCCTTTGTTTTGCTCCAAATTAAAAATCTCCTCCATTTATCAGCATAAACTTTCCTTGTACTAGGCCTTCTGGCCTCCAAAATAACATTCAAAACTTGTTGTGGAAGCTGCGACCCTCCAGGTTCTAAAACAGAATATGCCAGGCTGTTAGATGCAGGGACTGAATCCTGACATTGAGGAAATGATTGCCCTCCTGTGACAAAAGGTGCGGAATCGAAGGCAAAGGCCATGGAGGCTCCCGCACTAAACTCCTCAGCAGAGGGTACCAGTGCTGTCGAGGCCAATCTGGAGCTATTAGAATCATGGAGGGCTTGTCTTGTCTGACCTTCAAGAGTACCTTGGGAGGAGAGGCAGAGGCGGAAAGGCATAGACGTGAAGATTGCTCCAACTGAATGATAGAGCATCCACTTTCCAAGCTGTGGGATGAAACATTTTTGTGCAAAACTTTGGCAACTGGAAATTTAGTGGAGAAGCGAACAGATCTATGTCTGGAGTTCCCCATATCACTGTCAATTTTCGAAATACATGAGGATCCAATTTCCACTCATGGGGATCCACTATCTGTCTGCTCAAAATATCTGCTAAGGAGTTCTGTGCTCCTGGTAGAAACCTTGCCTGAAGATTGAGGTGTAAACTGAGAGCAGTCTCCCACAAAATCATTGCTTGTCTGCAAAGAGGGTACGAATGGGTTCCCCCTTGCTTGTTGATGTACCACATGACAGTTGTGTTGTCTGTTTGAATCAACACTTGCCCTGGGTGAAGTAAATCCTTGAAAGCCATCAATGCAAATTGGACTGCTAACATCTCCTTCAAGTTGATATGTAAATGTTGAAGTCTGGCAGGCCACGTGTCTTGAACCCATTTTCCATTGAGGTGTGCTCCCCAAGCCTTGTCCGAGGCATCTGTCGTTAAAATCTGACTCGCCTCTGGTCGGGTCACAGAGAGTCCCTTGTTTAGGTGACATTCCTGAGCCCACCACAAAAATTCCTTTTGAATGCAAGGTATTATTTGAATGACAGTGTCCAGATCTTGGCAGTGTTGTGTCCATACATTTTGAGATACCATTGTAGCTTCCTCATATGCAGTTTGGCATTGGGAAGCACCAGAATACAAGATGCCATGAACCCCAAGGCTTGAAGGACTGTCCTTGCAGTCAGCCTGGACCGTAGAGACAATTGATGGAAGTAAAGAGAAAGGTTCTTTTGCTTGTCTGGGGTCAAAAAAGCCATCTGGGAAGCTGTATTCAGTCTCACACCCAGAAAGCACATTTCCTGAGAGGGTACTAGACTGGACTTTGTTTCGTTCACAGAATACCCTAGGCACCTTAACACTGCCATCACATACTGTAGATGATGAAGAAGTTCGTACTTGTCTTGAGCAAGAATCAGGCAATCGTCCAAATAAGGATAAATTTGTATTCCTCTTAACCGTAAGAAGGCTATCACTGGAGCCAGAACCTTTGTGAATACCCTGGGCGCAGTAGATAAGCCAAAGGGCAATGCAGAGAACTGATAATGTAAAGTCCCAGCCCGAAAACGCAGGTACCTCCTGCAACTGGGCCTGATAGGAACATGAAGATAAGCCTCTTTGAGATCTAGAGTTACCATCCAGTGATCTTTGCCCAACAGAGGTAGAAGTTGTTGCAATGTCAACATTTTGAATTTTGGAATGTCCAGGTATGTGTTGAGGATAGATAAATCCAAAATCGGCCTCCAAGTGTTTCCTTTCTTTGGTACTAGAAACAGTCGAGAATAAAATCCTAGGCCCACTTCTGACAGAGGGACCTGCTGTATAGCCCCCATTTGAAGAAGTAAAGAAATCTGCTTGTGAGCCTCTACCCTTTGCTTAGGAGGAACGTCTGGCATGCCTTTGAAAGGAGGCAATGTATGGAAATAAAACTTGTAGCCTCGGTCTATAATGTCCAACACCCATTTGTCCTGGGTGACTAAAAGCCAGTTTTGCTTGAAGAGTGCCAACTTTCCTCCCAAAGGAGCTGCCAGACAGGAAGAATCTGGCAGCTGAAAATGCAGGTCATTGGGCCTGTTTACGAAAGGACTGGCCCCTGCCCTCACCTGTAGGTTGTGCAGGTGCACTCCATGTTCTAGGCCTGAAAGTACTCTGAGCTCTGCCCCTACCACGTCTAGATCTACCCCTAGACTGTGAATCAGAAGAAGGATAAGCCCATCCCTTAGTAGGCCACTTCCTGCTAAACCTAGGAGGCTGCACCTGCAAAAAATCTTTAACAGTCTGCATAGACTTAGCCTTGTCTTCCATTTTCTTCAAGACAGACTCCACAGGAGAACCAAACAAAACTTCAGACTGTAAAGGAGCATCCAAAATTCTAGTTTTAACATGCTCTGACAAATTCTGATCCTTAAGCCAGGCGTGCCTGCGAATAACTGAACCAGTGGCAGCCACCCTGGAAGAAGCCTGTAAAGCATCGAAACCACACTGCAAAGAATGCTTAACCACCTGTTCAGAGGCATGTACCAAATCCTGTAATTCTTTACACTCTATGCCCTCTGCCAAAGCATCCACTTTAGATTTTAGTTGAGTAAGGAGAAAATTCTGATACTTCAACATATGAAACTGGCAATTCAAAGCCCTCATTGCTAAAGTGGAAGAGGTATACACTTTCTTACCCCATCTATCCAAAGCTCTAGCATCTTTATCCATAGGAACTGGATTCTTTACAACAGAAGCCCTGACACCCTTAGGTCCCTGGCTAATAGTTTCTGGGTCAGCCCTTGGGCTCTTATACAGATATTTATGAGCCTCAGGTACCCTGTAATACCTGTCTGGCTTAACTGGCGCAGGAGGCAGAGAGTCTGGATTAAGGGAAGCCTCGGAGAAAACATCCTGAACAACATCCAAAACAGGAGGTATAGCCAAGGGCCTATGTTGTGGTAAAAACAAAAATTCCCTAAGCCTCTTTCGGGAATCTGAGAAATCCTGGCCTTCCCATTTAAAATGCTCCCTCATAGAATGCAGGGTTTCTGAAAAAGAAAAATCCTCTGGAGGAGAAGCAGAAGGAGTGGAATCCTCTGCGTCTGAATCAGAATAAGGAGGAAAATCCTGAATGTCTTCAGCCGAAGACTCTGAATAATCTGAAGCCTGCTCCAAACTTTCCACGTCTGGCTCCACCCTAGGTCTCTTATCAGGAGGGGGCATAGAACCTCTGATTAAAGAAATTAAGTCTTCTGCCATTTTAAGCATGTGTTTTTTAGGCACAGAACCCGCAGAACTAGGACTGACACCCGTGGAAGGCAAACTAGGCCTGCCTTTGGAAGGAGCCTTAGAAACAGAAGGAGAAGGCCTAACCACCTTAGGCAAGGAAGGGAGAACAGCTACCTGAGAGGCCCCCTCAGCCTGACCTGACTCCTGAGAGGCCACATCCTGCAAAATTAAAGCCTCCCCCTGAGACTCAACTGAAACCTCGGCTGGATCCACAGATTCCACCGTAGTTTCTAAAGAACTGGCGTCCGGAACGGACAACTCATCCTGCCTGGACTTTAAAGATTTTTCTTTGCGCTTCTTCGCGGTAGCGGGCATCGGAGGATCCAACGGCATGTTATAATTACACCGCTTACCGAAGACAAGCCTAGCGCAATCTAACCTACGTTTAATGGTGCGCTTATTAAACCTAACACAAAAGCGACACTCGACTACGTCGTGCTCAGGTCCCAAACAAGGAATACAAAGAGAGTGGTAATCCCTATGCGGTATCTGTTTCCCACAAGAAATACAATTATTCACTTTTTCTGACATCCGGAATTAACTGAGGCAAGAAAAAACAAAAATATTTCCCACCGGGGTACTTAGCCCAACTTGGTTTCGGTCTGAAACTTAGAATACGAAAATTTCAGAACGCCGAACGGCACTTGCAAACGCTGCTTCTGCATCGGACCATGCGGCAAAAAAGACTGAGGATATGACGTCGGTCATGCGCTTTAATACCCTGACGCTCTGATGTCAGATCTGAGCGCCCATGGCCGACGTCAGCCTAATACTTTGGTATTCGGGCCGACCGAGGACAGCGGACTACCCCATATGTAAGGACTGCAGCAATGTGAGATGAAGAACATCCTAGGGTTCGCAGAGGTAGGCACAAGGAGGCTGGAGTTATTGAGAATGTTTGCTTTGGGAAGCTGGCTTAGAACTCCCTGATTTAGCAGAAGAAGAATGCCACTGTTTAGCCCTCTGGGGGGCAGAAGCCTGGTCTCTAGAAGATCTGAAACCCCTAGGCCTTGAGCGACCCTGCTTGCCAGGATCAGGGAAATACCAATTTTTGGAAGGATAATGCCTACTAAACCGAGGAGGCTGAACCTGAAGGAAATCATTTACAGCTTGCATAGATTTTGCCTTATCCTCCAACTTCTTTAGCACCTCCTCAGCCTTATTACCAAAACGATTGTCCTTATGCAAAGAAACATCCAGCAATTTAGATTTAACTGGTTCAGAGAGAGGCTGCTCCCTGAGCCAAGCAAGCCTTCTAATTACGGAACCAGTGGCTGCTGCTCTGCAGGAAGCCTCCAAAGTGTCAAAACCACAATGAAGGGAATGCTTATTAACTAAAGTCACACAATTCAGTAAGTCTAGTAAGTCTTTGTTCTCCGTCATGGAAGGAATATCTCCAAGTTTAGCTTTAAGAGCCTCCAAAGTATGCTGCTGATACTTAAGAATGTGAAAAAGACAATTCACAAGAGTTGCAGAGGTATAAACTTTTTTACCCCACCTGTCTACGGCCCTAGATTCCTTATCAGAAGGCACAGGGTTTTTAACTCTAGTAGCCTTAACACCCTTGGGTCTTTGAGAAATAATTTCTGGATCAGCAGAAGGGCTTTTAAAAAGGAATTGATGAGATTCAGGAACCCTGTAATACCTATCTAGTTTTCTGGGAACAGGAGGGACAGAATTAGGAGTTACAGAATTTTCCATGAAAACATCATCCACAACTTCCAAAACTGGAGGTATAGCCAGAGGCTTATGCTGTGGCAAATCTAAAAATTCCCCGATTCTTTTCTTAGACTGCGGAAAATCCTGACATTCCCATTTAAAATGCTCTCTAAGAGTATTCAAAGTATCCCCAAAGGAAAAATCTTCTGGAGGGGAGGCAGAAGGGATAGAGTCCTCAGCACCAGAATCCTCAAAGCCAGAAAAAAGTCGAGAATTTCCTTCTTCACCAGCAGACATACTGGAAATCTCAGGAGATAATTCCCTAGCCCTCTTTGAAGGGGGGGATGAGAGCCCCTAATCAGGGAAACAAGATCACCAGCCATCTTTACCAACTGGGACTAAGGTACAGGAGGGGAGGCCGAAGCCTGCTTGTGAGTAGGTTTGCGGCTGGAAGGTTTACGAGCAATTTGGAGGGACTTGGGAGGCCTAGCAACTGCAGAAGTCTGAATTAAGGTAGTCGGTCTGGTTCTGATCTCATGTCGAAAAGAACCGTCAGAAGCTGGTGCCTGCAAAGCGGCTCTGGACCCATCTGAGGCGGCAACAGACAGAGGGTCTGAAGACAAAATAGCAGCCTGTAGCATGGAGGACTCTGTAAAGGTCTTGGTAGAGGCTTGCGGCTGAAAATCTGTGGACTGCAGGGGCTGACTACTGCTGTGCTGATGACCAATTTCACCAGTGCGTCGTCAGTAGATTTAACCCTAGGCCTGTCGCAGTCCTTGTCTTTACGTTTCCTAGGTATATCCGAAGTCAGGAGACCAGAAGATGCCATACTGATGAACTTAGGCTAGACTCTGAAATGCTTATACAAAATCTTAGCTCTACGACATATGGTAGGAGGATTAAAGGAAGCACAGAGATCGCAGTTAGGGATGTCGTGCTCAAGGCCCAAACAAGTTATACAATAGGAATGGATATCCCAGTGCAGAATCTGTTTTCCACAGGCAAGGCAGTTATTAACTTTATCTGACATTCGTTAAAGCAAGAAAAAAGGATCCACAATGGGGTACTTATCTGAAGGCGTCTTCAACTTGGTAGTCGGAAAGCGAAATGAAGGTAAGCGGCCGACTGGCACTAGTGCGAATTGCATCTGCTTCAGGCTCCATGGCAAGAAAGACTGAGGAAATGGCGTTGGCTGCCTCCCTTTATACTTGACATACTGACATCAGTTTTACAACTGGCGGCAGCCAACGTCATATACTAAGGACTCTGGTATTCAGGCCGACTGAGGGCTACCGGGAGCCGGATAACCCATATGTGAAGACTGCACCAGTGAAACACGAAGAACATCTTACAAACAAAAGTATGGCATCTAAGTCCAAGGAAATCATTCTTACACTGTACTCAGCATTCATCATAGGTTCACAGGCTCATAGGTGTGTACTAGACTAATGGCCCTGGAGCCTTTACAAGCCTAGCCCATAGAAGTGCCCTGGCATCGTGCCACCCGACGTTAGTTCCCAGTGCCTCTATCAAGTACAGCCACTGGAGTGATCCCTGGGGGTGAACTTTCTATTACCCATCCATTCATCAAGATTTCTCTTGAAGAGAGACAGCAAGGTGCTCTGCTTGACAGGCATGGGAAGTCTATTCCAGAGCATGGGCAGTCTCTGGGTGAGGAACCTGTCCCTCTAGCATGTTCTGTTGATAGTGGTAATGAGGTTGAGGTGTCTGGAGCATGTGGTGTAGAGGGATTGGGATTTCTTTAGACGTAGCATTTCTAACAAAGCTGGGTTAGACATGGCTTTGTAAGTCAAGCAAAGATTGCCTCTAAGTAGGCGATATGAGACAGAGAATAACTGGAGTCTTTTGAGTCTGTTCGTGTAGGACATGTGTTTAATGCCTAGGATCCTCTTTGTGAGGTACTTCTGTGGCCTTTCCAGCTGTTGCAGGTTTCTAGTGAGGTACATGCCAAATGGGGCATTATACTCAATGATTGGTCTAATGAGGGAAGAGTAGACAGAGACAATGACCTCTTTCTTCCTGGATGCAAAACCCTTGGTAATGAGATGTGCCATACAGAAGGACTTTCTGACCACAGTGGCAATGTGGTGGTCGAAGGAGAGGTTGCTGTCAACCTGCATCCCTATATCTCTTATAACGCCTTCAGTGTTCAGTGAGCTCCCATCGATGTGGTAATTAGTGGGAACTGAGTTTTTACCAAAGGCGATGACAACACATTTTTTGGCATTAAGCTTAAGGCCATGGTTTCGACACCAATCAATGGTTTCAGTGAGGCCATTCTGTAGGATGTCTGCATCACTTGGGAGTTAATAATGGAGCCCAGCTTGCAGTCATCTGCGAACTTGGTCAGCCAGAGTCTGTTTGTATTGGCCTGGATTTCTGAGAAGTAGATGCCGAACAGTAGAGGACCCAGGACCAATCCCTGTGGGACTCCACTCGTGACTGGTCGTCAGTCTGACTTGAGTCTACTACTTTCACACTGTGTGTTCTATCTGTGAATTCAGCAATAGGTGTTACTGCAACTGTTTGAATAAAACAACGAAATATACACCAGGATCTTTATTAAATAAAGCTTTCGGGTCTACACCCTTCATCAGTATAGCTTAACATATAAAAAATCACCATTTAAATAGGAGAACATAAAGTCACATGCTTCAACCCAACCCACCTAACAATAAAAATTTAAAGCTACAATGAATCAATAAATATATGCAAAGTAGCACATAAAAAAATCACATCTATAAAGCATATATATTTTTATAAATAAACAATTTTATAATGTTTCATATGAAATCACATGCACCATACTTAAAAATTAATAATTGATAGTTAAAACTTAAACTTATAAAACTTCTGTCTGTCTTTTAGCCAGAACGGGCTTTAGACTAACTGAATTATTTAGGCCTGGGGCTACATCAGCTTGAAGTCTAATAATCCATTCTAGTTCTTTCAATTCCAATAAATTATTAATGTCACCCTTCCTCAGACCTACCTCTACCTTACAAAGGACCCTAAATCTAAAAGTATGTCCCACACCTTCATCCACTATATGTTTACTTAAGGCTTTGGTGGGCAACTTCCTCCTGATTTCAGACCTGTGTTCCACCATTCTCTCCCTCAATTTTCTTATAGTTTTACCTACATAGAATGAGGTGCAACACACACAAGTAGCCAAATATACTACTCTCTCCTCATTACAAGCAGTAATTGTTCTCATGGTAAATGTCTCATTAGTTATAGGATGTGTAAATGTAGCCCCAGGCCTAAATAATTCAGTTAGTCTAAAGCCCGTTCTGGCTAAAAGACAGAGAAGTTTTATAAGTTTAAGTTTTAACTATTAATTTTTAAGTATGGTGCATGTGATTTCATATGAAACAGTATAAAATTGTTTATTTATAAAAATATATATGCTTTATAGATGTGATTTTTTTATGTGCTACTTTGCATATATTTATTGATTCATTGTAGCTTTAAATTTTTATTGTCAGGAGGGTTGGGTTGAAGCATGTGACTTTATGTTCTCCTATTTAAATGGTGATTTTTTTATATGTTAAGCTATACTGATGAAGGGTGTAGACCCGAAAGCTTTATTTAATAAAGATCCTGGTGTATATTTTGTTGTTCTATCTGTGAGGCAATTTGCAACCTACCTAGTGATATAGGGGTTAATGCCTAGTTTGGTGAGTTTATCAATAATTCCTGAGTGAGGAATGGTATCAAAGACCTTGGCCAGACCGAGGTAGGCTGTATGCACTGCCTTACCTTCATCCACAACCCTGGTGACTGACTCAAAGAAGTCAACCAGGTTGAGTAGGCATGATCTCCCTTTCACACAGCCAAACTGTGTGGGTTCTAGAGTTTGAAGATTTCCTATATCTTTGTTAATCAGGTCCATGATGATGCGCTCCATAGCTTTACAAATCAGACTCATCATGCTAATGGGGCGATAATTCCCAGGGTCTATAGTTGCTCCCCCTTTATGGACATGGATGACTGTAGCAGTGTGCCATTTGGTAGGGACAAAGCCTGAGGCGAGGCTGTGACTGAACAGGGCACACAGATGTGTGCCAATTTGCTTTGTACTTCATGTAGAGCACAGCCAGGGATATTATCGGGTCCCAAAAACGCTGTATTCTTTGGCCTTGGACAATGCAGCTTTAACCTTTGCTGCAGTAATGCTGGGTGCCTGGCATTCTTCCAGTACTGTGATTGGTCCTTGGGGGGGGTAAAGTTGGCAGTGAATCGGTCGGCCAGTATGTTGGCAATATCTGTTGGCTCAGTATAGGAGGTACCATTGTGCAGTAACTCAGAGCAAATTTGGGTACTGCCGTGGAGGTTCTTGATATAACTACAGAAGGCTTTGTGATTGTTTTTAATGTCTGCCGCAATTCTGCCTTCATAGCTGACTTTAGAGGATTTAATGAGGGATCTCAACTTTTTGTGGAGGCTAATAAGGGAGTTTTTTCCAGTCTTGAGACTTCACCTTTTCTGCAACTGTTTCTTCCTTCTGTTGTAGAGTTTATTAATGGCAAGGGACCATCAGATTAACTTCCTTTTTTTGGAGGAGAGCATCTTGGTTCTGTTGGGTATGGCTAGTTCCATGCATTTATATACACGTTCGTACAGTGCATTGGTTTATGATTCGGCAGTCATGCAGCTATTTTCCATTGGCATGGGTGCCGTGAAGTTGGCCACCTCTGTTTTTAGGAGCCCAAAGTCAGCTTTGGAGAAGTTTTTCAAGGCGGTTACCTTTGGGGGGGGGGGGGTGAGATGTGGATTTCCATGGTGATTAGTTTATGGTCAAATCTGACCAGGGAGGGATTGACTACTGGTGTGGAGCAATGGTCGCCCATGTTAATAATAACCAGGTCAAGGGTGTTGCTTCCTCTAGTGGGGTCAGAATGAGCTGGTCCAAGGCACTGGAACTGATGAATTCCAGGAAGCGTTGGGCCAGTGTATTGGTGCTTGAGTAGTTCTCCCAGCTGATGGAGGGGTAGTTGAAGTCTCCTAATATGAGACTATTGGGTTGGACCTTGATAGATTCCAGGGTGCTTAGGAACATGGAGTGACAGTCTAGGGACATGGTTGGGGACCTATAGCAGGCTATGACCTGGATCGCCATCTTACCCAATGTTAGTTGTACCTGAAGTATCTCAGATGCATCATGCTGGGCTACTAGTCTGGAGGTGTGCATATCCTTTATGAATACAGAGACACAACCAACTTTGGGTCTACGGTCCATGTTTCGGGGCTGAAAGGTGTGGAATGAGTTATAGCCTGGTAGCGTAGGGGTACTTTCTGCCGCTTAAACCAGGTCTCCATTACAACACAAATGTCGACGTTCCCCATTTTGAGGAGTGCTTCGAGCGAGTGCATCTTGAGATTTAGACTTCTAGTGTTGAGCAGCATAACCCTCAGATTGCATTTATTTATGGCTGTTACAGTGGTAATTTGGTCTTTGGAACACCGCCTAAAAAAGCACTATAGGGGTGCCAAGAGCCTTAGCCAGTACCTGGAAACCCAGGGGTGACAGATGCAGGCCATCTCTGGCAAAGCATCGAGGTCTGTCAAGCATGTCGTCCCAAGCAGACAGATACTGGATCCCCTTAGAATGACACCAGAAATACAGCCAATTGTTGAAGTCAATCATTTTTTTGTTTGTACTGCTGTATCATTCTAGGTGACGGTAGGATACTGCTCAGTGCTACGGTCATACCTGCTTGGGCCACATAATCTGAGAGCTCCAACATGTCTCTTTTCATGTAGTCCAGGGAGGTGCATCTCAGGTCATTCACACCCACATGGACAATGACAGAGTCATACTTGTACTTCTTGTGGAGTGACCTGAGTGCGTGTGTTATGTGTCGAATTCTGGCACCTGATAGACAGCTGACTGTTACCTTCTCCTTATTCAACCTATGAGTGGGACATCTGTGTGCCTCACTATTGAGCCACCTATGATTAGTGTATTGGGCAAGGTGTTTAACCTTAGGGGCACACTGTGGAGGTGAGCTGTGTGTCCTGTGGTTTGTGCTGTGTTGTGGTGGTCAAGTGCATTTTTATCCTGGAGGTCTCTGCTGTTTACATAAATTTCTATTGACAGCCTCCGCAAAGGTGGGTGTGTGGTTTGTGTTTTTATGTGAGAGATGTGATGGTGGGTGTTCTGGAGGGCTATGTGTTCCACATGGTGTGGTGCTGGTGTTGACCTTCTTCTCTTGACCAGCTAGTCCGGTCTTGGCTGGAGAGTGCATAGCTTCCAATTTGGTGATATGTGTATCTCTCACAAGTCTGAGTGTTGGGAGGTAAGAGGAGAGGGTTGTCTGTGTACATTAGGCAGTTGCTACACTGCCTCAGAATGCCCAAGTGCACCAGGTTAATAGGAGAAAGCACAGGGTACTGACCTTTAATTATGCCAGGAGCAGTGGTCATAGTTACTAAGTACTGCAGCTATTTCTGTGAAGAGCAACTAGTGTTGATGGCACTTAGGTGTGCTACAATAACTGCTACAAAAAATCTGTTAAAGTGCAAAGCGATTAAGCTATTTGAAGTGCAAGAGAGAAAGAACTAGCAAGATTCAAGGGAAAACTGAAAAGCAGACTTTCTGGCACCAGTAATAGTTTACCTCAGCTCAGGGCCAGTAGGTGGAGCTTAAACAAGCGTAAACCTATCACTGAGTACAATGCCCCCTTTGGTAAGTACCTAACCAAGCATATCCAACAACTGAAACATCCACAGATGTTTCTCACTAAAAGAATACAGGGATTAAGTAAAATGTCCTATGCAGACCACCTCAAGGCTCTATGCCTGCATTCTGTCTCCTACAGGCTTTTGAGGGGAGATCTATGCCTGACATACAGGGCACTGTAAGACCCCACTCTGATGGACCTTCTGCATATCCACAAAACAAACAGCACAAGTATTATCCATTCTAAAGACTTAAACCCTGCTTGTGATATAAATAGGACCTGCTGGAGAGACAGGTATGTATCCCAGACATTACCCCCATCTCTGGAACAGGCTCCCCATTTATGTGAAGCAGAGTTCCTCCGTAACCCAATTCAAGTGCAACCTGGACAATTGGATGGGAACAGGAAATTCATCCCTGGTTTGGCACCTATGTCTCTAATGGACACAGGCAACCTGTGAATGGTTCATCTGCCAGGCTCTAGCTTGTAAATGTTTCTACTCCCAAGCCCCTGCTTTCACTTATCAAGGGTATCAGAACTCGTCAGTGATTTGGGATGCACTAGGCTTAAAAAAGGCCCTTGTGGTTGTTAGCCTAATAAACATCTATCAACCTATGTAAACAATTGACTTCTAGAATTAATATTGTACAAGACTAATTCCCCTACATCTTTTGGCTCATCATCATCTTCTTTCAGCTGTTCCCATTAGGGGTCGCCACAGCAGATCATCTGTTTCCATTTCTTCCTGTACTCTGCAACTTGCTCTGCCACACCAACCATCTGCATGTCCTCTCTCACCACATCCATAAACCTTATCTTAGGCCTTCTTCTTTTCCTGTTATCTGGTAGTTTTATCCTTAGCATCTTTTTCCCAATATACTCAGCATCCCTCCTCAGCACATGTCCAAACCAACGTAATCTTGCCTCTCTGGCTTTATCTCCAAACCTTCCAACCTGGGCTGACCCTCTAATATACTTATTTCTAATCCTGTCCACCCTCGTCACACCCAGTGCAAATCTTAACATCTTTAACTCTGCCACATCCAGCTCAAACTTTTGCCTTTTTGTCAATGCCACTGTCTCCAACCCATATAACATAGCTGGTCTCACTACCCTCTTGTAGACCCTCCATTTCACTCTTACTGGTACTCATCTGTCACAAATCACTCTTGACACTCTTCTCCACCCACTCCATCCTGCCTGTACTCTCTTCTTCACCTCTCTTCCACACTCACCATTATTCTGAACTATTGATCCCAAGTATTTAAACTCGTCCACCTCTACTCCTTGCATCCTCAGCATTCTTCTATCCTCTCTCTCATTCACACACATATATTCTGTCTTAGTCCTGCTGACCTTCATTCCTCTTCTCTCTAGAGCATATCTTCATCTCTCCAGGGTCTTCTCCACCTGTTCCCTACTCTCACTACAGATAACAATGTCATCTGCAAACATCATAGTCGACGGGGACTCCTGTCTGATCTCGTCTGTCAATCTGTCCATCACCATTGCAAATAAAGGGCTCAGAGCTGATCCTTGATGTAATCCCACCTCCACCTTAAATGCATCCGTCACTCCCACCGCAGACCTCACCGCTGTCACACTACCCTTGTACATATCCTGTACCACTCTTACATACTTCTCTGACACTCCTGACTTTCTCATACAATATCACAACTCCTCTCTAGGAACCCTGTCATATGCTTTCTCTAAGTCTACAAAAACACAATGCAACTCCTTCTGACCTTCTCTGTACTTCTCCATCAACACTCTCAGAGCAAACATCGTATCTGTAGTGCTCTTTCCTGGCATGAAACCATACTGCTGATCACTAATCATCATGTCCCTTCTTAACCTAGTTTCCACTCCTCTTTCCTATAACTTCATGCTGTGACTGATTAGTTTAATCCTTCTGTAGTTACTACAGCTCTGCACATCACCCTTATTCTTAAAAATCGGTACCAAAACCCTTTTTCTCCATTCCTCAGGCATCCTCTCACTTTCCATGATTTCATTAAACAATCTGGTTAACAACTCCACTGCCATTTCACCTAAACACCTCCATGCTTCCACAGGTATGTCATCTGGGCCAACAGCCTTTCCATTCTTCATCCTCTTCATAGCTATCCTTACTTCCTTCTTGCTAATCCATTGTACTTCATGATTCACTATCCCCACATCATCCAACCTTCTCTCCCTCTCATTCTCTTCATTCATCAACTCCTCAAAGTACTCTTTCCATCTCCTCAACACACTCTCCTCGCTTGTGAGTAAGTTTCCCTCATTATCTTTTATCACCTTTACCTGCTGCACATCTTTCCTAGCTCGGTCCCTCTGTCTAACCAATCGGTACATCTTTTGACTAAGGAAAATAAAACAATCTTGGATATTTTGATTCATGCAATATGTGACCCAAGGCCCTTCCAAACTCTTCTTGACCTTGCGAATACAGTCTGTTTTATTCATTTCTCCTAAATGACTCATTTAGTCCAAGATGCTCTGTGAACCAGAGGCACACAGAGAGGACTGGTAGAGAAGGCATATCTATATTTATGAAAAAATGTTATAGTGTCCACAGCTTGTAAGAGCCTGATGCAGAGACTGCTTTTCTTTGTCAGAAATGTCAAAAGCACAGCGTATATCATTTCACAGTAAGGTGCTTTCAAGTTTTTTAATGTTCATATCTTAAGGGGTACAATATCTATCTCTTGTGAAGAATGTTATTTAAACCACCCTTGAAAAATAAGTTGACCAAATGTTTAAAGAACAAAGTCAGGTCCCAAGCAAGCTACAATGACAAACCATGGACAAATAGGGAAGATCTTTAAAGAGAAGATTACAAGTCAGATATCCCACAATCCTTTAATGCTGAACTTGAAATGTTACCAGATCATCATGCTCACACCAGTGAGACAGACTATTCCATCTCAACAAACACGACTTCCTAGCTTACTTATTTTCTTTTTTTTTTCATTTTTTTACTTATGTCATACTTTTTGGAAGACCTCTAAAATCTAGGCATAATCGGAACACCAGCATGCCAGCTGCGAGATGTAACAGCTCTAGTGATGGATGTAAAGCCTTGCCATGATGCAGAGTTTTTTTCTGAGTGCGAGGTAAAGGAAGTAAAAAGCCGTCTCTTTGAAATATGAAAACCACTACTGACCAGGCTACACTAGAGCAAAAAGGTATAGCCAAGCTTTTGCTTTTGTTGCTTTTCACAGAGTACTTTGAACTAAATGAGTCAGGAGAAATAAATAAAGCAAACTATATTCCCAAGGTCAAGAAAAGTGTGGAAGAACCTTGGATAACTAAGCCATTCTCTGAAGATGAAAAGGTGAAAAGATCCCTGTGCAGATGCACCAAAACACAGTTACAGTCCCAGAAGACTTGGAGGTGAAACCACCCCTTATGAGCTAGATGAACATCCTAGCTTAGGCTATCTGCTGTACGATTACCTGTGCCTGCTGGATGGGATGTCAGCAAATGCACAGCACCAGCTCATAAAGCTGCATGACTAGCCTATAAAAATGATGGGATCTTGTGCTACCTTGAGCTCCCTATAGTAAATGCAAGACCTGAAACCGTGAGTCCAGAAATTATGAAAAATAAACAATGAATCAAATAAACAGCGAATGTCAAAGCTCACCAAATATCTTTTAAGGCATTTTTCAGCAAACCTCCAAATATCTGGCTGTACCCCTCACATCCTTGAAACTTGTATACTGCATCTGATACCACAGTACTTTAGAGTAAGGGAAATACTCCAGGTAACACGGTCTAAGACTTAGAATACATTAAGTTCCTTTTCACACAATTAATTTGCTGTTGACAGGATTGCATCTGCCTTCCTCACAATTTTAGTTATTGCTGTGTTACTTGTTTATCTGTAACATGATCTCTTATTTGTTGGTATTTATCTGAAATACTTGCAAGAGAATCTTTTTGAATGCATTTAATGCTAATAGTAACACTAATGTTTCCTTCAGGATGATGTACATTTTCTTCATGGCAGTAACTTTTATAATTTGACAAATCCTGTAGATAAACAGATAAACACAAGGTGGAATTCAAAGCATCAGTTATTAGGAAAGTTATTGGCTGAGCTGCAGGAAAAAGTATGCAGTTAAAAAAAGAAGATCTCTCACGGCAAGTGAAGACCACAAAAAAAAAAAAAAAAAAAAAAAAAAAAAAAGAACAGTAGCTCAGTAGCTCTGCATTAAACACGGAACTTCTCGTGTTCAATGCATTGCAGTTCTGCATTCAACACAAGTAGCTCCGTGTTTAGCAATTTTTGATTGCCCCGTATGCCAGGTATACAGGACAATCAAAAAAAAAAAAACACAAAGCGGAGGCTGGCCGGGATTTAAACCGGCAGGGCGGGACTCGGGATCAGGCTGCTGATCTCGGGACAGTCCTGCCCAAATAGGGACGTCTGGCAACCCTGATGCCAGTATACCTGCTGCAATCACCAGTTCAGTTGTTTTATCAATCAAGACATCACCAGCTGCGGGTAAATCTTCAATATACCACACCTAGTCATGGATTACTGCTTAAAAATGCTATACTTCAAAACTACAGTAATCTATTTTAAACAAAAATAATGAAACTGGAAATGGAAGATACATACACAAATATGAGAAGTTAAATTCACATTAAATTGGTGGAAAGAAAGGGTTGCTGATTACTCTTTAGTATGAAGTGAAAAAAAGTATTTAAAGAGACAAATTACTGAAGGAATCACTCACATTTCAGTTGTTCAGTATCTTAAAATCAATGCCTTCTAAGTAAAACTACATGAGTTTAGTAAGGTGGCCAACGTGGCTAGCATTTCTCACATCCACCTACTCTTTGGATTGATTTAATTTTATGGCCTCTCACATTTATACCAAAATGCACCACTCCCATAGATTATTAATGTTTATGCAGGTGGCATGACTTTAATTTTGGCCAATCAGATTTGTTTGATTAATATGACAATTTTATAAAATAACAGACAGTGTTTTACTAGAATGACCACCCCCCAACAGTTTCTGTATGCAACTTTAGACATTTCTAGCAAGATATCACCAATAATGTTGTTTGGCAGGTCCCTGGCTGCTTGACAAGATTAAAGATGCATAACAGCAAAAATGCCAATGTTTTACTATATGTACCCCTTCCTTAGCTATAGTGTTTGTTTCATTAGTAAGACCTTAACCTTAGCCACACTTTCCAAAACTCAATATGAATGGAGGTTAAGAGGGTCCTAGTAACCCCCTTAACCCACATCACCCCCTTCACAAACTGCACAGGAGTAGGGAGTTAACGGGGATCTTTGCCATCCTTACTATACTGAAGAAAACAAGTCATTTTTATTTCAAATAATTGGGCATACAGCCTGCATTATAATTTATACATGCTGAGTGTTCTACTGAGCAGTTCTATATTAAGATCAATGTAAAATTAATCATTCAGAAATGCAAATGTAAAACATAAATAAAGCAACTATATGCAACTCCCATAAAACAGTGGCGTGAAGGTAGTTTTACTGTTACAGTGATCTTTCCTTAAAGCTCTCCCATGGTAAGCATCTTATATACAACTGCACTGTCTTCTTCAGGAAGGAACAATGTATAATTTAGTCATAAAACTTGGGTAGATTACGATGCAGTAAAGGGTCAAGACCTTGTGAAGCAGTCCAACTGATGAATTTCTTCCATTTTTGAAGCCAAGATTTTCTAATATTTAAGTCTACTGACTTTCTTTAAGATGTTCAAGACTTTGGAAGAAAACAGACAGATATTAGGAATTAAAATTCTATCCTCCAGAAAAAAATAAAATCTGAATTTTTAGTCTGGGATGTAATACCTGCATTGTTGCTATGTACTTTCTGAGAAGCAGGGGCCATGGTGGAACAGTGATTAAGTTTATTAAAAAAGAATATTAGGGCTGATACAGCCAAGAGAGAGCTATTAATGTTCGGCTATTTTTGTCTTGTTTTGCTTCTAGTAGCATCTTCTGAATTACAGGACTAGAAGGAAAGCATACTTTTAAGGCCCAAGTGCATGGAAAGAAGGAAGCATTTACTTTCCAAAGTGTCTCATGAGAAATAACGCAGAAAAACATTTTGACTGTTGTGTCACATGACAAACAGATCCATTTCTTGGAGACCCATATATCTGCCTTGAAATATGTGTAGGTCTGGTTTCCTTACACGAGTCAAAGCCATCTTCCTGCTTAAAGCATCTATTAATTGATTCTATAAACCTAGAAAATGATCTGCTGAGACTTGAATGTTGAGTAGTTAGACCCCCTTGCAAATCTAAAAAGCCTCCTTGCACTTTTGGATATATCTATTCCTTCTTTCTTTATCTGCCACGTTGGGTGACCTAGTTTTACTTCCCTCAGGATGATGTGAATAGACATTTCTTATTCAGACCAGTTGTCTTGCACTGAGAGTTTGATGAAACTGGCTTTCCAGGCATAATACATAGGATCATAGGAAGTTACTAGGCTAATGGCCCTAGGGCCCTTACAAGCCTAGCCAAGTTCTACTCTTATTTCCATGATCAAACAATCTGCTAGATCTTGGAAAAATTAAGTCATTCTTATGGGTTTGTTACATCTCTTCATCACATGAATTCTTTCTTCATGTGCAAGAGGACAACAATCATCATGTCCAGTAGATACGCAAATTATTCCTGGATATTTCTGAAATACCACTGAGTCTTTCTCATCTGTAATCTTGCTAGAGGCCTAAGTATGAAAACCCTTCACGAGTACTGAATCTCTGACTGCTCCTTCAACTTCATCTTTATTTTTAAATACTTACTTCCTAAGCATATTACAAAATACAAGTGGAGCACACATACTAAATACCAAAACCACATACACTGCAAAAATTAAACATTACCTCTTATAAGTACACACTGAGTACAAAAGTATAGACATAAGAAATAACCTTAAATAAAAATAAACAAAATCCTATTATGCTGAATTTCAACAAAAGAAAAACAATATTCCAAACAAAACATAATTAAAAGTGTATAATTCAAAGGAAAAACAATCAGCACAGTAATTATGCTTTAAACGCAAATAGAAAAAAATGTTCTGATAAATGAAAACCCAGATCATCCACAGAGCTGCAAGACTACAGACATGAAATGTCAACGTTTAATAGACTGCATATTAACAGCAGTAAAATCTCCAGGGTTCTTCACTAGCACAGAAGACTTCCCATAGTTGGAAACCAGCTCATCCTCAAAATACTTCTACAATGAAACATTTCAGGTACTTAGACGTTTCCAAAAACTCCAAGCATTGTCAGACTGCAGTCAGGCACACAGAAAGACTCTAGGCAAAACAAGTCTGAAATCTGCTTCACAGTTGTCACAAATCAGCAGACGTCCCTAGATAAATTACAGACTTCAGTTTGGTTATAGTTAAACCCCAAAAATATGTCAAGGGAACATAAACTCCAACGATAAAAAAAGTCAACTGAACTGTACTTTTAGCTGTAAATAAAATCAACAGACAAGCAAAGATAAATATTTTTTTTGTCATGAAGTGTTTGTGGACAAATACTAACACAGGAGAAACAGCTGATGTGTTTCCTGGATTGAATGGTACTTTTAACTTGAAGCCTGTTTTGCAGTGTGGACAACTGCTCTTGTTTTTAATTGGGACAGTGTGGCCTATTTAGACTGTTTTAAAAGAAGTAAACTCTCGGTATGTGTTTCTTGAAAACAACATGAAGAAGCACTTTGATGTAAAAACTTGTATATTCATAGCCTTTTTACGCTTTTACAATAAACTGTCTTCTGTGTATTCTGAGATTGTTCTTTTTACTTTTTGGAGTGTTTAGGAAAGAAACAAGACACTCATCAGGAACTGAAATAAGTCCATCTGCCATAGAAGGGATTTAGGTGATCCAGATGCCTGAAGATTGTCGAGTAGGTTTTCAAATAAACCAGAATCACAGAGTCTGTTTCACTAACATAACTTTGCATCTTTGTTATCTTATTTCATTACGCCTCATGGCTGGGTCTTGGATCCATAAGATCCAATCCGGCACTACGAGACATAAATTCAAGACTCAAGCTCTTCCCTCTCCCATAATCCCCTTCTGCACTCTAACCCTCAGATCAAGTTTGCTGTAGTTACCTCGGAGAATATATACCTAAAACTTTAAGCCAGGGAAACGTAGCCCAGCAGCCAAACGACTCCAGCTTCCTCAGATCCTCCAACAGAACACAGATGGGGGAAGGTGGACAGGAAGTGAGGAATAATGAGATAGGATAACACAGATGCCAAGTTATGTTAAGTACATAACTGCTGATCTGATGTTATCTATTTCATCATTCCTCACAACTGGGTCAGAATCCCCAGGTACAACAGTACTCTGGGTGGCCCTATGGAAAGATGTGCCTGAGCACCATGGAACCAAAAGATACCTTGTTTCTGGAGACAATATCCAATTTGTAATGAGAAATGAAGGTGAGAGGAATGGACCAAGTGGCCGCAGCACAAATGTGATTTTTAGACATCCTTGAAGAGAAGGCTGACGAGGTAGCAACCAACCTGAGAGAGTGAGCCCTTGGCAGATGAGGTAACTCTAAGCCCCTGAGATAATAAACAATAGAAATACAGTTTGAAATGCATTTGGAAATTGTTAACTTAGAGACTGCTTAACCACATCTGTTCTGAGAGAAGGCTACAAACAACTGCTCAGGATTTCCTGAAAGCCTTAGTCCTGTGCAAGTAAAATTTTAACTGTCTACGTGCATCCAGTGTACAGAGGAGATATTCGCCTTTGTTGGAATGATTCAGAAAAAAGACAGGTAACTGAATACACTAGTTGATGTTTCAGTGGCTATTCTGGGAATGAAAGAAGTTCTCAAGGCCACTCTGTCTTTGTGAAAAATGATATATGGTGGCTTGGACGACAAAGCCTGTAATTCAGAGACCCTCATAGCCAAAGTTATAGCCATAAGAAAGGCTGTCTTCCAGGACAAGAATTTAATATCATAGGAATGAGCCAGCTCGAATGGGCTTTGAGTGAGAGACTGCAACATCAAAGTAAAATCTCAAGGGGGTGAAGGAACTTTGACAGGGGGTCTGAGGAGAAAAACACCTTTCATGAAGGCCTTGCATGGTCTAGAGGAGAAAGTAGGCTCCCTGCTAACATGAAAATTGGAAATGTCAGCCAACTGCAGTTTTATGCTAGAGAAACTGATACTGTTCTTGATGATAAAGAGATGATAAAAACAGAAAAATACCTGAAAATGGAGCAGAGAAGGGGTCAAGATTTCTTTCAGCGGCCCAAAAGGAAAACTGTTGCCACTTACTGTTGTAAAGTTTTTAAGATACTGTTTCTGAGAGGCACGAATAATTTTCTTAAAGGGGAACCCAGCCTGGAATCACTTAGTATCACGGGAAGTGGAGAAACCATGCAGTTAGACAAAGGGATTGGAGGCTCAAGTGTTTTTGGCTCCAAGGGATGAGAGATGAGATCCAGTGTGGGACCTAGTATCCATGGAGGATGCTTCAGATGAGACTGTAGGAAGGGAAACCACACCTGGCAAGGCTAGAAAGGCGCAATGAAGATCATGGAACGCTTCAGTAAGTGGGCTTTCTGTAGTACCTTGGGGATCAATGGAATCGGTGGATATGCATAAAGGAGACCAGGAGGCCAGTTTTGGACTTGAGTGTCCCTTGGGAGCTCTCTCTCTGGGCGGATCAGGGCAAAATACCTGCTGCATTTGCTGTTCACTGGGGATGCAAAGAGACTGCAGCAAGGCTGGCCCCATTGACTGAATATCTATGATACAACTGATGGGTTGAGGGACCACTCGTGCGGGCTCAAGATGGACCTGCTGAGTCTGTCTGTCAACACGTTGGACTCCCCAGATATGCGTGTTTCACGAAGAAAGTGACTGGAAGAAATTACCCATTCCCACACTCTCATAGCCTCTCTGCACAGCGGATAAGATTGTGTTTCCCCCCTGCATGTTGATGTACCAGACCACAAACATGTTGTCTGCATGAACTGCAATCATCCCCAAAGGAAAGCACTGCTGAAAGGCTTGCAACATCAGGAGGACTGCTCTCATCTCTAGAATGTTTCTGTGCAACTTGATCTCTGTAGGGGACCACATGCCTTGGACCATTCTGCCCTACAAATGCCCCCCCCCCCCTAGAAGGGAAGCATCCATGGTCACTATAGCCATGGAAGGAGGGAAAAGAAAAAGGTCTGCCTTGGAAGAGATCCTCTGAAAGAAGCCACCACTGAAGATGTCGGCTGGAAACAGGTCAGTTATATCGGCATAGACACAGGATGATAGAGAATGGACCAATATACTGCTAGCATCCACTGGATTACACGCATGTAATATCTTGCCAGTGGTACAAGGAGGATAGCTGTTGACGTAGACCCCAGAACCTTAAGAATAAGATACACCTGCAGTGATGGGAACTCTAGAATTGCCTTGACCTGCTGCCTGATCAAATCCACTCTCTGAAGATGCAAAGCTGCAATTTCTGTCACTATGTTGAGCAGGGTTTCTTTAAATTCCAGACTTTGCACAGGAGTTAGTTTTGATTTGGCCACACTGACCACAATGGCAACTTGTTGAAGGACTCCAAAAGGCACTGTGTCACTAATGTCAGCTGATGCCTTGTGGAAGCCATGAGGAGCCAATCATCCAGGTATGGTAAAACCTTGAATCCCTGCATTTTCAAGTGAGCTATGACCACTGACCAGCATTTGGTAAACACCTAGGGGACTGTGGTGAGTCCAAATGGCAGGACACTGAACTGAAAATGATTGGCTCCCAGAAGAAAGTGCAGATGCCTCCTGGAGTGCCTGTCTATCTTGATGTGATAGAAGAGATCCTGGAGGTCTATGGAGCACATGCTCTCATCCTTGTGCAAAAGCAGCAGGATGGACTGAACAGTAACCATCTGGAATTTTGACTTCTTGACGAATAGATTCAGCTTGCTGAGGTCCAAAATTGGATGCAGGTCCCCAGTCTTTTTTGGCACCAAAAAGAAGTGAAAATAAGTTCCGGACCCTCTTTATCCTGGTGGGACCTCCTGGATGGCTCTTTTTTCTAGAAATTTTAGAATGTTTCTTTGGGACAGTTTTCTCTGACTGGGTTATGCATTGGAGAGAACTCTCTTGGGACTTAGAGGTGGTTGGGAAAAGAGAATGTAACAACCCCTGGATATGATATTGAGCAGCCACCGATCATTTGTTATGGCTGTCCAGGTCACAACAAGAACCGATCCCCGACTACCTCCAGGACAGGACAGTTGGGCAATGCCTCAGGAGCACTGAAAGTGCTTTTTGGAGAAAGGCTGTCTAAAGACCTGGTTCTGCACATCCACTCAACCTCTAGGGTGGAGTCTACCATTGAATCCTCTTCCCCTGCCTCTGGAAGAGGAATCCTCAGGACCGTTCTGGAAGGAACTCTGTGACTTTCGGAACCAAACTTTCTTACGCTCCCCATTAGTTCTTGGAAAAAGACCTCTGGGGCAGAGAATTTAATCCCTATCCCTGATAGCATCTTCCTTCCTACTCACTATGGGTCAACGTCTTCCTGACTGATGGTTTAAAAAGCAAGCGGCCATCAAAAGGGACATTCGTGATAGATATCTTGAAGGGTTCCATAAACTCACACATCCACACATGACACCTCAAGGCAATGCCTGCACTGCCCACTTAAGAGGTACCCTCAGCAGCATTAGAGATTAACGTCATCAAGGAGTTGGCAAAAGAAGATAGAGTGATGCGCTGGGGAGAGACCTTTTTGAGGTCCTCCACAGAATCAACTCTCAAAGACAGTTGGTTAGTTCAACAACTAGGTCTCTTTGGAGGCAGATAAAGGGTGTTAAATAGTTTAGAGCTCTCAAGCTAAACATGGCTGAGGCACAGACTTGCTTCCCATGTATATCACCTGACACTACCTGTTCGGGGGATGGACCATGGAGCCCTGTTCAGCCAGCTCCTTTTTGATGGCGGTAGCAACCACAATGTCATCAACTGGAATGCCTTTGCAACAATGCATCCTATCGGAAGCAGGACTCAGAACTTTTCAGCCTTCTTGGGGACCAGTTCCACGGTGTCAGGTTCCTTCCATGCCCTGCACAAAATAAGGTCAATGAACTCATCCACAGGGGGGGGGGGGACCAGGAAGTAGATGAGCCCATTGCAAAAGCCTTCAGGAACACAGATTCCCCTGAAGATGGGGGTTGGGAAGACCATCCACCTTGTGTTTCAATAGCTCCAGAATGTCTCCAAAGGACAAGTCGTCAGGCAGAGACCTGGAGGACCCATCCCCCTCATCAAAATCTGTGTCCTCCATGAGGAACTCCATAGGCGAGTCTAACTGCCTTCTCTTGCACTTTCTCTTCCATGGCACCTTCTCTATGTGGGGATCAGGAGAGGACTTGGAAGTGAGGGGAACCCCTGGATGTTAGATTTTGCCTGAAGGCTATCTCTGGAGGACTGACCCTGGACAGGATGGATGGGCTCAAGGTTCAGAATACAGGCTGGCTGGGACAGGCCTGGTAGGGGGGAAGACACTGCTCCAGACCTGGAGAAAGTCCGCTCTACCATATGAAAGGCTGAAGGACTCAATGAACCCCCCCCCTCCCCAGGAGCTGAAACCACCTGGGAGGGTGGAACAGAGCCAACCCTGGGTCCCAGGCATCCAGACAGTACCGGCTTTAAGCTGTTGAGAGCCGAGGTCCCCAAGGGAAGGGACCAGTCCGATAAGCCTGGACCTGATCCCCTCCCCAAAGACCCAGCACCAACTTCTCAGAGCAGAGACCTGCTCTGATCCAAAGAAAAGGAATCGAGCTGGTCAGGAACCCTGATGGAGTCAGAAAACCATGCCTTCCTAAACCCATTGATGCCTGCCTCAGGTGAACTGGTTCCTGGAAATCCAAAACCGGGAGAGTCAGAAGAGGAGAGGGCAACCTTGGGGACAGGGATTTGGTCGGGCCCAAGTGGGCTGCAGATGCCAAGAGACCCATCTCTATCTGGGCCCTGACAAAGCTCCTCATCATCCTATCCATATCCATGGGCAAAAGGCTCTTGGAGGATATGGAGGAAGGGAAAGAATGGGTAGACTTAGTTGGGGATGCATGCCTGGACCCCAAAGTAAACATATGATGACCCCAATCCAAAGATTGGCTCTGAGGCATAGGAGCAGAGTGCTTCGGATCCCTGGTGGATCGTGAATGAGAAGGAGAGCCCTCAAAAAGTAATATCAGATCTGACACCTGCTGGACCACCTGCTTTGGACCCAAAGGAGCAGATGGATCCGAGGGGGACCTAACTCTGGTCAGATCTGAAGGCCTCTGCTCCAAGGGAACCTACCAACAGATCCAGAGATACTGAATCCAACATGCCCAAAGGCAGTTTCAGATCCAGAGATCTCTGATCTAAAAGACTACGCCATTTCTCAGTCAAATAAGGAGAAGCACCTGGGGAAGCAAATGGGGCTTTCCTTTTAGAATCTTTAGGGCCTGAAGTAGCTGGGGACCTAGAGACAAAGGGACCACCTTGAGCCATGCCCTCCAACAGTAACTTATTAAGGTGGTCTGCCACCACTTGCAAGTTGAATGCTGCACAGACAAAGCAATAAGCTTTGAGGTGGTCAGGGCCCAAACAAAAGACACACTTCTTGTGGGCATCAGAATTAGGCATCTTACACCCACAAGAAGAGAACCTTTTGAACCCATTAGGTGGGTCTTTCTCAACCATACCTAATGGACAGTTTCTCAGACATAACTAATGGACAGAAGACGGACAGAAGACAGACACACACACACACACACACACACACACACACACACACACACACACACACACACACACTAAAACACCCAAAACACAAGTTAAGAGGACTAATAAACTCCTGCAAAGACTAGATAACTACCAAGCAAAAAAGAATTTGTACAACTACTTTAAGAAATAAAACTAATCCTGTCAAAACTCAAAGGCACAAAAAGGGCACCAAGAGAGAAAAAGAGCATTTACCAAAAAAATCTTTAATGCCAGACATCCACTAGAAAAAGGGAGGGGAGGACAGAGGAAGAATACTACTTAAGCCTGACAAGGAAAGAAAATCATTTATCTGACAAAAACTTCCAATAAACAAGTAGAGTAGCTCCGAGCCAAGAATCACATCTGTGAGTAAACATGGAAAATGAGATCTGAGAGAGTGCAGAAGGGGATAATGGAAGAGGGAGGAGCTCGAGCCTTGAATTTATATCTTGTGTAGTGCCGGATAAGCTCCAAGACCCAGTCGTAAGGAATAATGAAATGGATAACACCAGATCTATCTGTTTCTCTGAAGCCTTTATATTTTTAACAGTGAGAATGAAGAACAGTGGGGATAAGACAGGCTCTCATTGCCACCACTGTTGTGTGGTCTCAGAGTCATTATATTCAAAGATGCAGGAATGTGGATGATGTGGGGAGTAGCTTGCCCCCTGCATGAAAAACACTGCTTTTGTGCTTTATTTTGGTTCTCAGTTTTAAGATTTACTTTAATCATAATGTTTCTTGATGAAAATGACATTAATGATATGAGACCAGAGTTTCTCTCATGCATCCTTAATTTAAAGGAGAAAATGTTTTTACTTCATTCGATGGTAATCCAGGATCAAGTAAACTATGTAGCTCTATATGTGTTAAGACTGTGGGAAATCTTGAATACATTTCAAGTACTATGCTTTAATATATGTCTAGTGCATGCACGTGTAAATGCTTTCAGTTGGAGGGTTGCACAAAACAATGCTCTGCACCATCAGCTCTATATTGAAAGGACACTAGCAATCTAAAACTAAATATGTTATACAACCAGAAGAGAAGTCACATATCCAGTATAACAGCGGAGTTTGGCTACAATTTGGCTACATGACATGCAACACTAGATGGTACTACAGATCCAGGTCTTCTTTTCCCACTTTTCCTTCCCTTCTCCCTCCTCACACCAAAGAAATGTAAAAACATAAATTTTGATTTTGTCAACATCCATTTTTTGAAATACAGAAAAATAATTGTACCTTCCTGTGCTTCAGCTTGGCACTGAATGATAAATGCTTCTATGACTCGAGCTTCCAAATCTCTTCCTTTTTCAGGAGGTGTAATAAGTCTTGAGATATGAACACCCTACAAAAATACAAAGTCAAATACAAGTGCAAACTTAAATTTCTGTAAAAATCACACTAAAGTCGGTTTAGTTTGTCTTTATTCTTTACTGAAATAAAATGCAACAAATCCAACATTCCCAGGCATATTGTATAGTACTACTTTATGGATAACACACTTCAGCAACTGAATCTGAAGGTAAAGAAACTCACTGGAGCTCCTTCACTATGTAAATTCTTACATCCTCCTGGACAGCCAAAAATGTACATAACCAATATTCAACTTCTTGTACTCAGCAAAAAATGCCTTAAATCAAGAATATACAGTAGTAAGCAACCCCTTTGTTTTTCATGCAATGACTTTCTCAATATGCAAGGCAACATTCTCCAAAGTGCTGTCTGTTCATGGTATGGATATAGTAAGTCTAGGATGTACTGTGTTACGGAACACAAAATATGTCTAAAATGGAGCAGAATTCAAGTTTTTTACTTCAACAGGGGCCCACACAAAGTGATCCAGGATAGCAGAGACATAATGATCTACAACAATCTGGGTGGGATATCAGACAACAAGTTAGTGTTTCATCAGCAAGCATTTTCACTTGTGAGGGAAAAAGGCACAGAAAAAACTCAAGCAAATAGTCCAGTTGTATACTTACCATTATAGTATATCTTTGAAGAGAGGTCAGTTGAACAATAACTCATACTTCAGTTTACCATTTGGTATGTCTCCCTTCCCAGCCAGAACTTTCATCTGCATGGCCTTTGTCTCTATGAAGGTCAAAGCTGGCCTCATGCTAATATTATATGAAACAATAGCTGGTAAGCAAAACACTCGCATACAGTTAGCAATGCTATGAATTTTCTTCAATTAGTTAAACTCTTTCTAGCCCTCACAGACACTTGTGAATATACTATGATGGTGCTCTTAGAATAAGATCAAATTACTATAACCAGAAAAAACAACTACATTATAGACTAATAAAAGAAAAGTTCAGTTGTTTAGACAACTGGCCATAATGACAAATATTTGCATACATCAATATTGCAGAATTCTTTACAAATGGGGCTTATTGGCTAGGATACCTATACATCCATCCACTCTACAAGCTCAAACTCCTTCCTTGTGTGTCTTACATATGAGCTGACATGCTAGTATAAAAGGGATGCAGGAACGCACTAAAAACTCAGAGCATTCTTTGCGCCTAAGACAGAAGGCTTAATCTTATAGCTCTAAGTCAAATCCGACAAAGTAAAATGCGTGTATATATATATATATATATATATATATATATATATATATATATATATATATACACACACATGTATATATATATATTTATACATATATATATTTATGTGGGTCTACTTTTGACCTAAAACTCATTTGACTGACACTCATTTGACCGACACCTAACTGACCTAAATTTCATTTGACTGACAACTCATCTGACTGACTCCCATCTGACCAACATTTAAGACATAGACTTGTTGTGGGTTTTCCTTCACCTGTGACTTGCTTGTGATAAAAAGAATTACTGTAACTTACAGTGCTGACTGTTAGAATTCCGATAGCCATTTAGAATGTAGTGTTGTATGTAGGTTCTCTACATTTTTATGGGAAGTATCTAAAGTAACTTGGCAAATGTTTTGTGCGTTCCCAGCAGTAGTGGCAGCGTGCAGAGTACTGTAAAGCAAGTTAAAGGTATATGTCCATTTCCCCACTGTAATGCAATCCTGGAGTTAGTACATATAATTGGGGGGTGGGGGGTGGGGTGGAGTAGCCCCCCAGCTAGTTTGGTTGTACATTGTCCCGTTTCTGTTACGAGGGTAAGTAAGTCGTTTTTAAGTTCTGGAAAGGGTTAGTTATTGGTGTTCTAAGTGTGCTTGTCTATGGTTTAAGATTTAGTATGTTGAAATTCAGCATTCTAAGCTATCAGTGAAATGGTAGTCAGTCAAATGAGTTGTCAGTCAAATGAAATTTAGGTCAACTGGATGTCGGTCAAATGGGTGTCAGTCAAATTACTTTTAGGTCAAGTGAAGTAGATCTGTATGTATGTGTATATATATATATATATATATATATATATATATATATATATATATATATATATATATATATATATATATATATATATATATATATGCACACAAATACAGAGAGAGAGAGAGAGATTTGCTGTATCCAGGACTGTTTGTAAGCTTCTGAGCCCCCCAAGCCTTTCTGTGTTGGAGGGAAGCCTTCTAGCTTATCAGTGGGAGTGCTAAGCACTAGGTAGCCTATCTACCACAAGAGTGGTTTCTGACCCAGAAATTGTAGTTCATTGACCGTTTGGGCAGTTTTTCCATCTCTTCCCACTTTCTGGTTTAAACACCCGCATCTGCGCTCGTTTCCCGCCTTTCCTGTAACTATCCAAGTCCAGACACATATTTGCTGTATCCAGGACTGTAAGCTTCTGAGCCCCCCCCACACCGACGCCTTTCTGTGTTGGAGGGAAGCCTTCTAGCTTATCAGTGGGAGTGGTAAGCACTACATAGCCTATCTACCACAACAAGAGTGGTTTCTGGCTCAGAAATTGTAGTTTATTGGCCGTTTGAGCAGTTTTTTTCCATCTCTTTCAACTTTCTGGTCTAAAAGCCTGCTTTTGCACTTTTCCCATCTTTGCTGTAACTAGTCTAGTCCAGATACAGACTTGCTGTATCCAGGACTGTATGCAAGCTTCTGAGACCCCCAAGCCTTTCTGTGTTGGAGGAAAGCCTTCTAGCTTGTCAGTAGGAGTGGTAAGTGCTAGGTGGCCTATCTACCACAAGAGGAGTGGTTTCTGGCCCAGAAAATGTAGTTTATTGACCATTAGGGCAGTTTTTCCATCTCTTTCAACGTTCTGGTTTAAAAGCCCATGTTTGCGCTTGTTTCCCACCTTTCCTGTAAATAGTCTAGTCCAAATACAGATTTGCTGTATCCAGGACTGTTTGTAAGCTTCTGAGCAGTGCCAAAGTCTGCTCTTTAATTTCTTCCTTAGATCTGCTAGTTCTCTCCTGTACTGCACTTTTACTAGCTTATTAGTCTATCACTTTCCCAGACTTCTTGTAACAATTATTGCAGCACACAAAAGTGCTACCAGCACTAAAGGTTCTACAAGGAAACAGCTCCAGTACTTATTATTAATGCCCACCCCTCCAGGCATGTCTAAAGGTCAGTTCCCTGGCCTTTCTCTTATTAACCTGGTGAACTTGGGCATCTTGAGGCAATGTAGCAACTGCCTCATGAACACTGACAACCCTTCTCCTCTTACCTCCCAACACTCAGACTTGCGATAAATGCACTTATATATCCAAAATGAAGCAACGCACTCTCCAGCAAAGACCGAATAGCTGGTCAAGAGGAGAAGGTCAACACTTCCACCACACCACACCACATGGAATACATAGCCCTCCAGAATACACACCAGCACTGCTTTCACAAAAAACCACAAACTATACACCCACCTTCGCAGAGGCTCTCAATAAAAATCTACCCAAACAGCAGAGACCGCCAAAGCAGAAACGCATTCGACCACCACAGCGCAACACTAATCACGAGACACATAACTCTCCTAAACAGTGTGCCACTCAACCAAAGCCCCAAAGGCAAAACAGCATCCTAACACACTAGTCATAGGTGACTCGACAGTGCGACAAGAAAGTAACAGTCAGGTGCTAGGATCTGCCATATAACGCACGCACTCAGGTCCCTCAACAACAGGTACAAATATGACTCTGTCATTATACATGTGGGTGTGAATGACCTCAGACTTACCTCCCTGGACTACATGAAAAGAGACATGGAGGAGCTCTCGGATTATGTAGCCCATGCGGGTATGACCCTAGCCCTGAGCAGCATCCTACTATTACCCAGAATAATACCACAGTACAAGCAGAAAATGATTGATTTCAACAATTGGCTAAGTTTCTGGTGTCATTTTAAGGGGATCCAGTATCTGTCTGCCAGGGATGACATGAATGACAGACCTCAATGCTTTTCCAGAGATGGCCTGCATCTGTCATCGCTGGGCTTCCGGATACTGGCCAAGACTCTTGCCACCCCTATAGTGCATTTTTAGGTGGTGTTCCAAAGACCAACTTACCACCGTAACAGCTACAAACAAATGCAATTTGTGGGTCATGCTGCTCAACGCTAGAAGTCTAAATCTCAAAATGCACTCACTCAAAGCACTCCTTAAAATGGAGAACATCGACATTTGTGCTGTAACAGAGACCTGGTTCAAGGCAGCAGAAATCATCCCTGCACTACCAGGCTATAACTCATTCCACACCTTTCGGCCCCAGAACTTGGACCGAAGCTCCAAAGGCGGTGGTGTTTCCATATTCATAAAGGATGCACACACCTCCAGACTGGTAGCCCAACATAACGTGTCAGAGATACTTCAGCTGCAGCTAACATTGGGTAAGTCAGTGATTCAGGTCGTAGCCTGTTATAGATCCCCAACCATGTCCCAGGACTCACACTTCACATTCTTAAGCACCCTGGAGAATATTAGGGTCTAACCTAATACTCTCATACTGGGTGACTTCAACTACCCCTCCATTAACTGGGAAAACTACTCATGTACCAATAAACTTGCCCAACGTTTCCTGGAATTCATTAATTCCAATGCCCTGGACCAGCTCGTTCTTATCCCCATTAGAGGTAGCAACATCCTTGACCTGGTCATTACTAACATGGGCGATCATTGCTCTACACCAATAGTCAACTCCTCCCTGGTTAGATCCGACCATAAACTAATCACCTTGGAAATCCACATCCTTCCCACTCCCATCCCCCACAAAGTTAAACACCATGAAAAACTTCTCGAAAGCTAACTTTGGGTTCCTAAAGACAGAGGTGGCTAACTTCACAGCACCCATGCAAATGGAGAATAGTTGCATGACTGCCGAATCATACACCAATGCACTGTACGAACATGTACATAAATGCATGGAACTTGCCATACCCAACAGAACCAAGACGCTCTCCTCCAAAAAAAAGGAAGCCAATCTGGTGGTCCCCTACCATAAACAAACTCTATAACAGAAGGAGGAAACTGATGCGGAATAAGATGAAGTCCCAAGATTGGAAAAACTACCTTATCAGCCTCAACAAAAAGTTGAGCTGCCTCATCAAATCCTCTAAAGCTCAAGACTTTTTCAAGACTTTCATAGGGTCATAGATTAGTACTAGGCTAACTGCCTTGCATGTCATTTTAAGCTTAGACAATTATCCCTTGTGAGACTCAAACCCTGTACCTTGTGTTTGTAAGGCAAACATCTTAACCATCAGGCCACCCTCCCAACCCTAAAGAAAATCACGCCCAAGCAGGGGCTCGAACCCTGGACCATCAGATTAAGAGTCTGATGCTCTACCGACTGAGCTACCCAGGCTAGCTATGAAAATAGAATTGCAGCAGATAGTAAAGACAACCACAAGGCCTTCTCTAGTTCATAGGTAGGTACTAGGCTATCAGACATAGGGCCTATACAAACCTAGCCAAAAAGGAACCCTGGCTAGTTAGGTAAAGAATCTCCATGGCAATACCCAGATTTGCTCTGAGCTACTGCACAATGGAACCTCCTATACCGAGCCAACAGATATTGCCAATATACTGGCCAACAGATTCAGTGCCAACTTTACCCCCCTCCAAAGGACCAATCACAATACCAGTAGATTGCTAGACACCCACTATTACCACTGCACAGGTTAAAACAGCACTGTCCAAGGCCAAGAATACAGCTTCTATGGGACCTGACAATATCCCTGGCTGTGCTTGATATGAAATACAGAGTGAACTGGCACCTCACCTGTGTGCCTTGTTCAATCACAGCCTCACCTCAGGCTTTGTCCCTACCAAATGGCGCACTGCTACAGTCATCCCTCTCCACAAAGGAGGAGTGACTACAGACACTGGGAACTATAGCCCCATTAGCCTGACAAATCTGATATGCAAAGCTATGGAACTCATCATCATGGACCTAATAAACAAGGATATAGGGAATCTCCAAACTCTGGATCCCACACAGTTTGGTTTTGTGAAGTGTAGATTATGCCTGCTCAACTTGGTCGACTTCTTTTAGTCAGCCAAAAGAGCTGTGGATGAGGGCAAGGTGGTTCACACAGCCTACCTTGATCTGGTCAAGGCCTTTGATACAACTCCTCACTCAGGAATCAGAAAAACTCACTAAGCTAGGTATCAACCCCTATATCACTAGGTGGGTTGCAAACTGGCTCACTGATAGAACCCACAGTGTGAAAGTAGCTGACTCCAAGTCAGACTGTTGACCAGTCACAAGTGGAGTCCAAAGGGTTCGGCCCTGGGTCCTTTCCTGTTTCGTATCTACTTTTCTGAAGTCCAGGCCAATACCAAGGGACTCTGGCTAACAAAGTTTGCAGACAATTGCAAGTTGGGAGCTATTATTAACTCCCCAAGTGATGTTGACATCTTACAGAAATGCCTCACTGAGACCAACGACTGGTGTCAGAACCATGGCCTTAAGCTCAATGCCAAAAAATGTGCCATCATTCCCTTTGGAAAAATCCAGTTCCCATGAATTACCACATTGATGGTAGTCCACTGAACACAGAAGGTGTTATAAGACATCTGGGAACACAGGTTGACAGCAACCTGACCTTTGATCACCACATTGCCACTGAGGTCAGAAAGTCTTTCTATGTGGCACATCTCATTATTAAGGATCGTGCATCCAGGAAGAAAGAGGTCATAGTCTCCCTCTACTCTTCCCTCATTAGGCCAATCATCAAGTACAATGCCCCATTTGGCATGTACCTCACTAGACACCTGCAACAACTGGAGAGGCTGCAAAAGTACCTCACAAAGAGGATCCTATGCCTTAAACACTTGCCCTATATGGACAGACTCAAAAAAATCCAACTATTCTCTGTCTCATATCGCATACTTAGAGTCGATCTCTGCTTGACTTACAAAGCCATGTCCAACCCAGCTCTGTTAGAAATGCTACATCTAAAGAAATCCCAATCCCTTCCACCACATGCTCCAGAGACCGCAATTTCATTACCACAATCAACCGAACGCACTGGAAGGACAGGTTCATAACCCAGATACTGCCCATGTATAGCATAGACTTCCCATAGATGTCAAACAGAGGACCTCACTGGCCCTCTTCAAGAGAAATCTTGAAGAGTGGATGGGAAATAGAAAATTCACCCCGAGGATCACTCCAGTGGCTCTACTGGACAGAGGCACTGGGAACTAAGGTCGGGTGGCATGATGCCAGGGTAATCTTATGGGCTAGGCTTATAAAGACTCCAGGGCCATTTACTTAGTACGCACCTATGAACCTATATATATATATACACACACACAATATATGCATATGTGTGTATATATATATATATATATATATATATATATATATATATATATAGTATACACACACACACATATATATATATATATATATATATATATATATATATGTATAAGGAGTAATAGGTTAAGGAAAAGAGAAAAGATACCCCATCTCGGCTAGAAAAAGTGACTACTAAGAAGGACAGATACAGGGAGAGTATATGTACTGCACAAGTGATCTATTCAGACATCTACCATTATAAGTTAGCCTATATAACTGTACTGCTTTCTTCATAAGATCAGTGTTGGCAATATTCCTCACCAATGGGGTGATTCCTAAAACTTCAAGCAGTATGGGTGCTGGGAGCTGATTCAGAACCCAGTATGCCCAGGAAAACAGTCTTGGCAAAGCTAGTTCTTCCTGTGGAATAAGCATCCAGTTTACAATGTTTAGTAAATGTGTACACAAAGGAACAAGTAGCTGCTTCTAAGATGGATCTAGTGTCCACTTTTTTTCAAAAATGCTCCTGAGGTATTAACTGCACTAGCAGAATGAGCATTTACATTTTGGAAGGCCTTTTGCATGAAAAGAATAACAGCACTGAGGAGAAAAGAAATCCATTAGGAAATTAATCATTTAGAAATTGTCTGCCCCCCCCCCTTTTTTTTTCATCATAGCAGACAAAAAGTCAGTTTGGTTTTCTTAAATTTTTAGTTCTCTCTAGATAAAATCTGAGTTATTCGTATATATCTACATAGTAAAGAATTATATTTTCCTTATTTTGCAGATTATGAAAGAAGGCAGAGAACGAATAGTTTGGTTAAGGGTAAACTCAGAAACTACCTTTGTCATAAATGAATAGTTGTTTTTTCAGATTTACCCTATCCTTGTGAAAGACCAGGAAAGGTTGAATACACATAAGGGCCTATAATTTAGAAACCTTTCTAGCAGAAGTTAAGGCTAAAAGTGAAACCGTTTTCCAGGTTAAGAATTTAAGAGAAGATCTGGCTGATGATTCTAAGGGAGCATGAATTATCTTTTCTAAAACATAATTTAAATCCCATGAGAGAGCCACCTTTTTCTTTGGTGGTCTAATAAGCAATGCCCCCTTAAGAAACTGTCTGACCTGAAAAGGAAAAGATAAAGGAGGACCCAGTGGTAAGCAAGCAAAAATGACCAAGAGTTGTACTTTTCCAGAAGTGCGCACAAAGCCAGAGTTAAGCAGTTTGCATGAGTAATGCAGAACAAGGGGAGGCCCTGCTTGGGATGGGTCATATCCTTTGCTTTGACACCAAAGAGAAAATATTTTCCGTTCAGATACAAAAGATGTCTTAGTAAAAGGCCTTCTTGCCTCCTTAAATACCTGTAGCACATCCTCAGAATAAAAATACCTAAAAGTAATCAAAGACCTGTCATACAAACTAATAGATTCAGGCTTTGAAGATTTGGAGGAATCAACAAAACCTTGTCTTGTGTAAGCAAGTCCACCCTGTGAGGTAGGTTTTGTTTTTTGCTTTGGTCATTTGCATTAGAAGGGAGAACCAGTGTCATCTGAGTCAAAAGGAGGTAACCAACAGCAATTCTGGAAGGTCCTTCATTATCTTGAAAAGAACACCATAAATGAGAGGAAAGGGAGGGAAGGTATACAAAAACATTCCTGCCAAGGCACTGAAAAGACATCTGTCTTCCGGGCTTCTTTGCAAGGTGACCTTATCAGAACATGTTTTAGTTGTTTGTTTTATATGTAGACAAACAGATACAACTTAAGGATTCCTCACTGGTGAATTACTTTCAGGAAGACCTTTCAGTGTAGCATCAACCTTTCCCGTAACTAGTGTAGTCCAGATACAGATTTGCTGTATCCAGGGCTGTATGTAAGCTTCTGAGCCCCCCCCCCCAAGCCTTTCTGTGTTGGAGGGAAGCTTTCTAGCTTGTCAGTGGAAGTGGTAAGCACTAGGTAACCTGTCTACCACATAAGGAGTGGTTCTGGCCCAGAAATTGTAGTTATTGGCCGTCTGGGTAATCTTTTCCATCTCTCTCAACTTTCTGATTTGAAAGCCCGCATTTGCACTTGTTTCTTTCCTGTAACTAGTCTAGTGCAGATACAGATTCTTAGTTTTAGCACTTGAATTTGCTTATTCGTGCTCAGCACTTGTTCAAAACTTGTTGTAATTACTAAATAAGCTACTAATTACTATAGCACTCAACCTTCCTCATTACCTAGAGGAAAACAGTTTTTGCACTTACTTTCCTCACTTGCCTAGAGAAAAGCAGCTCTTGTACTCACTTTCCTCACTTATCTAGAGGAAAATAGTTTTTTATTCAGGCATGTCCAAGGGTCAGTTCCCAGTGTTCTCTCCTGTCTATCTGATGAATCTCGGCACCTTGGGGCAATGTAGAAATTGCCTCATGTACACAGACAACCCTCTCCTCCTACCACCCAACGCTACAACCTGTGAGAGATGCACTTATCTAGCCAAACTGGAGGTAAAGCTTTCTCCAACCAAGACTGAACTTGACATTCAAGAGGAGAAGGTAAACACTTGCACCACACCACACATCACATAGTCTCACTAAATCTACACCACCAAAAATCCACACATAGAAATACAAAAACATTCGCGGAGGCTCTCAATAATTATCTGCCCAAGCAACAGAGACCTCCAAAGCAGAAACGCAAGCAACTTCCACCCCCCAACACAACCCAAATGACACATAGCCCACAGACTCAGTGTGCCACTCAACCACAACCAATAAGGCAAATCAACGTATCCAACACACTAGTCATAGGTGACTCTACAGTCAGGCACACTGATATCCCACTCACCAGGCTAAACAAGGAAAAGGTTAATGTCAGCTGCCTGTCGGGTGCCAGGATCCGCCACATAACCCACGCACTCAGGTCACTCCACAAGTACAAATATGACTCTGTCATTGTTCATGTTGGTGTGAACGACCTGAGATGTACCTCTCCCTGGACTACATGAAAGGAGACATGGAAGAGCTCTCCGATCTTGTAGCCCAGGCAGGTATGCTGAGTAGCATTCTGCCATTGCTCAGAATGATACCGCAGTACAGGGACAAAATGATTGACTTCAACAATTGGCTAAGCTTCTGGTGTCATTCTAAGGGGATCCAGTATCTGTCTGCTTGGGATGACATGGTCAACAGACCACAATGCTTTGCCAGAGATGGCCTGCACCTGTTGCCCCTGGGATTCTGGATAATGGGTAAAGCTCTTGCCACCCCTATAGTGCCTTTTTTAGGCAAGGTTCAAATGACAAATTCACCACCATAACAGGAACACGCAAGCAAAAACTGAGGGTAATGCTACTCAATACTAGAAGTCTAAATCTCAAAATGCACTCACTCAAGGCACTCTTTAAAATGGAGAACATCGATATCTGTGCAGTGACTGAAAACTGGTTCAAGGCTCCAGAGAGCACCCCTGCACTACCAGGCTGTAACTCATACCACACTTTTTGGCCATGTAACCTGGACCGGAACACCAAAGGCGGAGGTGTGTCCATATTCATTAAGGATATCCACACCTCAAGGCTAGTTGCTCAGCATAATGCATCCGAGGTTATCCAAGTGCAACTAACTCTGGGCAAAAATGCCATCCAAATTGTAGTTTGCTACAGATCACCCACCATGCCCCAAGATTCCCACTCCTCTTTTCTTGATGTACTGGAAAATATTAGGGTTCAACCAAACACCTTAATAATGGGTGATTTCAACTACTCCACCATTAACTGGGAAAACTACTCGTGTCCCAACTCCTTCACACAACGCTTTCTGGAATTCATAAACTCCAATGCCCTGGATCAACTTATCCACACCCAAACCAGGGGCAACAATATCCTAGACCTAGTCATTACCAGCATGAGTGACCGGTGTTTCACACCTGAAGTCAACTCCTCATTGGTCCGATCCGACCATAAGCTAATCACCCTTGATATCCACATCCCGCCCCCACCCCCAATTAAGGAAACCACGGTAAAAAAAGCCAACTTCATGCTTAAGACACAAGTGGTGAAATTCATGACACCCATGCAGATGGACAATACACTTACGACTGCTGAATCCTACACAAATGCACTCTATAAGCACTTACCCGAGTGCATGGATCGTGCTATCCCAAACAGAACCAAGACGCTATCCTCCAAAAAAAGGAAGCCAATCTGGTGGTCTCCTGCCATAAACAAACTGTACAACAGAAGGAAGAAATTGTTGCAAAAGAGAGTAAAATCCCATGAGTGGAGGAGTAAGAAGCTGAGATCCCTTATAAGATCCTCCAAAGTTAGCTACGAAAATAAAAACACCACTGATTCTAAGGACAACCACAAAGCATTCTATAGCTATGTCAAGAATCTCAATGGCAACACCCAGATCTGCTCTGCGTTACAGCACAATGGCACGAAAATTACAGAACCAACTGATATTGCCAACATTCTGGCAGATAAGTTCAGTGCTAACTTTACTCCCCCCACCCCCTAAAGGGCCCATATCTATACAGGAAGAATGCAGGGTCCCTGTAATCACAACTACGCAGGTAAAAGCCGCACTCTCTAAAGCCAAAAACACAGCATCCATGGGACCGGACAACATCTCAGGCTGCATTTTACACGAACTTCAGAATGAACTGGCTCCCCACCTAAGCACCATGTTCAATCATAGCCTCACATCAGGCTTTGTGCCCACTGAATGGTGTACAGCAACAGTTATCCCACTCCTCAAAGGGGGAGCCCCCACTGATCCCGAGAACTATTGTCCTGGTCTGCAAGGCCATGGAACGTATCATCATGGAACTCATAAACAAAGACATTGGTAACCTCCAAACTCTGGATCCCACCCAGTTCAGGTTTGTGAAAGGCAGATCGTGCCTCCTGAACCTGACTGACTTCTTTGAGGTAGTCATCAAAGCCGTAGATGAGGGTAAGGTGGTTCACACAGCCTATCTTGACCTCGCCAAGGCTTTCGACACCATTCCCCATTCTTGAATTATAGCTAAACTCACTAAACTAGGTATAAATCCCTACATCATAAGATGGGTTGCCAACTGGCTCACTGACAGAACCCACACTGTAAAAGTTGCACACTCCAAATCTGAACTCAAACCAGTGACACAGTGGAATACCACAGGGCTCAGTCTTGGGACCTCTCTTGTTTGGTATCTACTTCTCTGAAGTACAGGCTAACACAGAAGGCCTCTGGCTAACTAAGTTCACAGATGACTGCAAACTAGGAGCCATAGTTGAGTCCCCAAATGATGTGGAAATCCTACAGAAGGGCCTCGCTGACAGATGCTTGGTGTAAGAGTCATGGCCTCAAGCTCAATGCCTAAAAGTGCATTGTCATCACCTTTGGTAAAAACTCTGTACCCATGAACTACTACATAGACAGCAGTTTACTTAACACCAAATGTGTAACAAGAGACCTTGGGACCCAGGTGGAAAGTAGTCTGTCCCTCGACAGTCACACTGCCACAGTAGTCAAGAAGTCCTTCTACGTGGCACACCTCATCATAAAAAGGGTTCTCATCCAGGAAAAAAGAAGCTATTGTTCCCCTCTACTCGACACTCATTAGACCCATTATAGAGTACAACGCCCCTTTTGGAATGTACCTCACAAGACATCTGCAGTAGCTGGAAAAGCCACAGAAGTACCTCAGAAAGAGGATTACTGGTCTCAAACAGATGCCCTACACTGACCATCTCAAAAAACTCCAGCTTTACTCCGTAGCATATCGCCTACTCCGAGGTGATCTCTGCCTAATATATAAAGCTATGTCAAACCCAGAGCTGTTGGGCATGCTACACCAAAAGAAATCCCAATCCCTCTGAGCTACATGCTCTAGGGACCTAAACCTTGTCACAACAATAAACAGAACATGCTGGAGGGATAGATTCCTATCCCAGAGACTTCCCATACTCGAACAGGCTACCCATCTATGTCAAGCAAAGTTCTTCATTAGCACTCTTCAAGAAAAATCTTGATGAGTGGATGGGAAATAGGAAATACACCCCGGGGATCACTTCTGTGTCTTTGTTCGACAGTGGCACAGGAAAATAACTTTCTTGGCTGACATAAGCTAGGGAACCTCGGGCCGATAGCCTAATACCTACCTATGAACCTATGAACTCATGAGGAAAGGTCTGCTGCGGATTTAAAATACCCCTGACGACACTCTACACAAAACTGCTTCACTGTAACATGCAGTTTATATCATGAAATGTTTGTACAGTAACAACAACAAATATTTTACTTGGTTACTTTTTCCCCTTTTTGTGTCCTTCTAAACATTAATGACAAAGTGGGGTATATGCTTTACAGTCCACTCACTCGTTTAACAAAGTCAACAAAGTCCATTTCTTCTCAGCCACTTTTTCACAAATGTTACTGATGTTTATAGTCTCCCATTTATTCACTAATTTCAGTATTGCTGGTCTTCTTCCTGTCTTCTCCATCTCCCAACACTAGACTCTGGTTCAAGTCCAAGGTACACCTGATTCTTCTAGTCAACCCTTGTGCTTTTTTTGTTTCTCAAATATTTTCCTTTGAAACACAAGAAAAGGTTTCACTGGCAAAGTGTCCCTTTGAGCTATATTGTCAGAAGAATGAGAAGCACAGTCCCTTTCTGTTTGTTGTCTCGCTTTTTGTTGGATGACTTTATTTCCTCCTCAGCCTGCTCTGCATCAAAAATGTCTTTGATCCTCCAGGGAAAAAAATATACTGAAGACAGCTCAATACATCAGCTTGAATCTCACACATGCCTCTTGACATTCCTTGATTGCTAGGATAAATCTGATTTCTACTGCCTGTTGTATAGTGAAAAAGAAGTTGTGTACCTACCATAACATTCCATGATAGTTGCCCTTCATCTTGCCTTCCTTCTTGCTGTTTGAGTTCGGAGCCAATCCAAGGCTCCGACTCAGCCTACTTCTATAGCTTGAGAGCTACTTACTGGCTCAAGGTTAATCCTTATCTCAGAATGCCCAGCGTCATCTACCCAGATCTCGTTTGAGATAGCGCACACTAGACATATAAAGTAACCAGTAACCTAAAACAAACTGATTTACCAAAATAAAAGATCAGAGTAAACTGTCATAAAATTACCTGGCAAGTAAACCAAGAAAAAAGGAAATCAGCCAGTGAAACCATAGTGAACTCCTCTCAATCCTCCAGGAAGGGGGAAGGAGGGGGGACGCAAGAAGGAAGGTGAGATGAAGGACAACTAACATGGAACGTTATGGTAGGTACATAACTTCTTTATGTTAAGTTGTCCCATCTCGCCTTCGTTCTTGCTGTTTGGGACAGCGTCCCTAGCACCTAAAGACCCCGGGTGGCTCATTGGAACAGACTCTTTAGAACAGTGGAACCAAAGGAAGCCCTGCTCTGGAGACAACATCCACTTTGTAATGAGAGATAAAAGTATGAGGGTTTGCCCAAGTGACAGCTGCACAAATTGAGTCTATGGGCAATTTAGACTGAAAGGCTACAGAAGTGGCTAATGCTCTGGTAGAATGACCTTTCGGTTTTGCTGGTAGATGTTTATGTCTTAACTGATAAATAAAGGCAATGGTGTCAGATAACCTTTTGGATAAGGTCACCTTAGAAAATGGAAGGCCTTGCTTACTGTGAGCATAGGAGAGAAATAATTGATCTAACTTTCTTAGCTCTTTGGTCCTATGGAGGTAAAAACGTAATTGTCTGTGCACATCCAGTTGGTGAAGACTGTTTTCTGCCTTGTTGCTATGATTGGGAAAGAAGACGGGGAGATCAATGGATTGATTTAAATTGCTTTCTGAACAGACTTTTGGTATGAAGGATGGGTATGTTCTCAGAGAAACTCCATCTTTGTGAAACACCATACATGGAGGACGAACACAGAGTGCTTGGAGTTCTGAAACACGTCTAGCTGAGGTAATAGCAACCAGAAAAAGTGTTTTCCAAGAAAGAAATTTTAAGGGACATGAAGCTGCTGGTTCAAAGAAGTCAAAACTAAACTGAGATCCCAAGGAGGAGGTGGATCCCTCACTGGGGATCTAAGAAGAGATGTTCTTCTCATGAAGGCTTTGCAGAGCTTATGAGACATTATGCTAGAATTAAGAATTCCAATATGAAAATTAGATAAGGCAGCCAGTTGTACCCTGATGGTAGCAGCAGCCACACCCGACTGAAAAAGCTCTGCTAGAAATTCTAGAATTTGATGGACTGGGGCTGAAAAGGGGTCTAAGTTTCTAGATTCTGCCCAGTAAGAAAATCTTTTCCATTTGCCAGCATAAGTCTTTCTCGTAGTTGACTTACAGGAGGAAACAATAATATCACAAACTGCTGGGGAAATACTTGGAAGCCTGGCTAAGGTAGGAAGTGGAGAAACCAAGCTGTGAGCTTGAGAGTCTGAAGGGATTGGTGTAAACCGCCTGACTGATGAATCAACAGATCTGGCACTGGGTCCAGAACCCACGGCTGGTCTAGAAGGTGGAGGTGCAGGAACAGAAACCATATCTCTTTAGACATCTTACACTACTAAACTATGACACAAACTTTTTTTTTTTTTTTTTTTTTACAGTTAAGGAAAAGAAAGGAGAGCCTCTAATTTAAACAGCTGTCCTAAGGGGCGGGGGGGGGAGAACTCTCTAATTTAAATGAGTTCAGGGGAAACAGAAAGGCCTGCGAGTATGGAGCGACGGCCAACAAAGCTACAACACACAATAAAGGCAATAAGGGATAAAGTACTATATCTAGACAAAAACTTGATAAATTTTGAAGAACAAACAACAATTATAAAAATAGAAAAAAACTATACTAAGCCTGAGCCAATAACAAAGCAACCTCGCAGCTGAAGCTGCAAATGAGATCTGGGTAGCTGACGCTGGGCATTCTGGGGATAAGGGTTAGCCTCGAGCCAGTAAATAGCTCTCGAGCTATAGAAGTAGGCAGAGTCGGCGCCGAGGATCGGCTCCAAACCCAAACAGCAAGAATGAAGCGAGATGGGACAACTTAACATTAATCATTTCCTATAAACACTCTCTTGTCTCCAATTTTAAATGTATTTACCTTCTGCCACAGTTTTGTCAGGATCATCTCTTTCTGATTGCATTGACTTACTAATAACAGGTCTTAAATGCCTTCTCATGGCCAGGTTTGGGGCATACACACAATGTGCCATTTCAATTCATCCAGCAGTGGAATACCAGTTCAGTTACTTATTTGGTCTTTCATAAAATGAATACTGTCTGTTCCTTTCAGTTTCTCTGGTGCAGCATTAAATGTCAGCTTTTCTATGTGTGCTCTGCCTTCTAATTCTACTATTTTTTGAAGCAGCCCTTCTTGAGAAGTCTTATACTCAACCAGCATTTTCTTTACTTCAACATCTGATTTTTGCAGTTTTATCAATTTATCTGGATAGCTAGTTAAACATTTTTTAGCCTTTTATTATATGAGTTGATATAATCCTTCAGAGCTTCATTTAGTTTAATCACATCTAAGTAGATTTAATTTATTTTTCCTCTAAATTACTGGAAGCCATCTCTTGTACCAAAGCTGAAGCGTGAACTGCTTTATGCTGAACAGCTGCAAGACTCATCCCAATCAGTGTTTTCTCTCCTTTTTTTGGTTGCTTTTCTTTCAGGTACTTTATATTTCTACTTTGCTGGCATCCAGGCAGTGTACTTACTAGCCAGTAACTGAATTTTAGTCAATCTAAAAATATCACTGGCGCTTAATTCACAGTTTTTTTTTTTCAGACTGGGAGAGCTGAAAGTAAGCTGTTGATGCATGTGCAGCTATCTTGGGAGACAGGAAATGTTATTATGAACTCAGGATCGTATTAAGGACCACCTCTAACAGAGATGCTGAGGTGTTCCTTCCAATTTACAAAGCAGTTAGCAATCCATTTATTAAATACTGAGCATTGGTCAGCATGCATAATCATTCACTTGGTAGTAGTCTTGAAAGAATTCAAAAATGTTATACTAAACAGATTTACAATGTTAACAACTGAGTAATACGGAGAGATTCAGAAGATTGTCCCAATTCACAATCAGTTATAAACAAATAAGATGTGATTTAATTCTGTTTTATAACAGCAAACATAACTGTCTATTAAACACGGACATTGGGATTACCTTTAGTTTCCCCCACTTGAGAGAAGAAATGCAGTTTTGTGGAAGTCACTAAAACAAAAACTACTTTTTTCAGGACTATAGTAGCTCAGCAGGAATGTCCTCTTTTTCTACTGCTTTTTTGCTGTTTATTTTCATAACGGGAGAAAACTGGTGGAACACTTTTTAACTTTTAGGATTAAAGAAAATGGACTCACTATTTGCCTTTAAGAAGGAATTGAATAAGTAGTTGGGTGTAAAGGCTGTTTGACCAGTGCCTAAAGAAAGGCAAACTCTTTGAAGGATTCAAGTAAGCTCACAGTCATGGCCGGCCTTAGGCATAGGCCAACGGCTGCCTAGGGCACCGGTGTAGCAGGGGCACTTTTCCAGTATTTATTTGGTGTAGGTAGACCAGGATGGGGGCACCAGGTAATGTGTTGGGGGGGCGCCGTGGAGCTGTTTTGCCTAGGGCACCAGTTGACCTAGGGCCGCTTCTGCTCACAGTTTGTTAACATAAAAGCACTGACACATTGAAACTAAATAAAACACACTTTTTTTTATTTCTTTACTGGTTAAAAGTCTGTACTAGTTCAATACAACAATATTCAATAACAAACATATTCTGTTATGAATTACATTAACTAATCATTTATTTTCAACCAACTTTTTTGATTGTCAAGATAAACATTAAGGATCATAAAAATTATATACAGAATGTTAAATGTGCGATAAATGTATTATGAGTTTATAGATTAGATAGATAGATGCAAAACACAAATCCTGCTGGCAAGTCTGGATGTAGGAAAGGCTTTTTACAAAGTCTGCAGGATATTCATGAGAAGGACTATGAAAGCATTTGCATTTCCCAACACATTAGTTAAATTAACTATGAGAATATATAGTGGACCAGAAACAAGAATAAAGTTGAGGGGAGTATTATCAAAGAAATTAAGGTTAACTACAGGAACCTGGCACTAATGTCCTCTCTCTCCATTGTTTTTTTTTCTATTTATTTGGAACCTTGGCAAAAAATTAGGGAATCTAATATATGAAGATGTCTTTGGGGTGGTAGGTAAGAGAAGCTGTCTTTGCCAATGATGTAACTGTACAATTGATGAGCCCAGAAATGTGCAACATTCTAAAGCAGTTCCAGGGAGGTTTTGGATATAAAATCGATGAAGGAAAAAATATGAAAGCAACAATGGTAAACACACTTTGACCAAAAACAATTCCCCTGCACGGAGAGAGTTGCACGGCAGATGAAAACTGAACCAAAAAACAAGTAGCCAGCAGCACAGGGCTGTGGAATAAAATTTATTGAATCATAGCTTCAAAAAACAGACCGGTTTCGGCTTGGATTTCACCTAGCCTTCATCAGTATAATATTATAAGAAACAAATTGAAGTCAGTTATACCCTATAATTGATTGAAAACAAAAAGTGATTGGACAGCTCATAAATATTAATATGACATCTCATAAATATTAATTTCTATTCATAGATGTTCATTTAGTCCAGGATAAAAAAGACCACCCAGTTTAACAATCCAGTTTTTCTCCTTAATATTTAATTTATTATGCCAACCAGATTTAAGGGAACGATCACCAATAATTTTATCAATGAGCAAATAATGAAATTTGGCTGTGTTGTGTTTAAGTGTGTGTTTGTAAAGTGCATTACTGGTTCTTTTGCATTTAATATCACTCAAGTGTTCCGAGACCCTTAACCTAAAGGGTCTGGAAGTTTGACCGACATAAAAAGCATGACAGCTGCAACAGGCCATGTAGACAATCCAATCAGAATTGCAATTGGCAAAAAACTTAATGTCAAATACAATGCTACTATTACTACTAGAAAATTGTTTGGTTCTCAGTACATATTTACAATTGTTACAATGGCCACAAGGCATGCAGCCAACCAGGTTATCACCGGTAATAGTAGTCTGTGTCAACTGTAAATGCATGGAATCAGAATGGTGTTTGTAATGATTAAAGTAAGCTCCCAAATTCTTGCCCTTCCTGAAAGAAAAGGAGCAAGTGGGAGCTATGATGGAAGACAATGTAGGATCCGCTGAAAGAATATTCCAATTGTTTTTGATAATATCAATAAACTTATTAGTGTTTCTTCCATAAGTAGTCGTGAGACGTAAGATGTTAGATTTAGTTACTTGTTTATGTTTATATTTGAGAAGTTCATCCCTGGGTAAATGTGATGCATAATTCTTGGCAGTAGAGACATATCCTGAGCTGTAACCCCTAATTTTAAACCTGTTAGTCAAATCTTGGCTGTATAGACGAAAGGTGTCATAATCAAAACAGTTCTGTCTTACCCTAATAAACTGTGATTTAGGGATGTTTCTGGCTATATGTTTTGGATGAAAGCTGGATGCGTGGAGCAAAGTATTATATTCAGGAAATTTACGGTATATTTCAGTATTTAATGTGTTGTCAGGATTTCTGGTTATTAGAATATCCAGAAAAGTAATCTGATGTTGATTATAAGTGATGGTGAAATGTAATCCCCATTTGTTGTCATTTAGATATTGAACAAACTCATGTAAATATTCAGTATCTGCTCTCCACACCATCCAGCAATCATCCAAATATCTACGCCAGATATCAATCTCTGGTAAATACAGATTGTGTGTGGCATCATAAATGATGTGATCCTCAATGTATGCCATATATAAATCGGCATAAATGGGGGCAAAAGATGCCCCCATAGCTGTTCCCTGAATCTGAAGATAGCATTGCCTGTCATAAAAAAATACATTTTTTATAAGCACGTGTTCTGTCAAGATTATCAAAAAAGTGTTAAAGCCAGGTTTGTATAAGTTGGATTTATACAGCCAATACTCAATAGCATCCAAACCTTCCCAATGTGGAATATTCGTATATAATGAGGTCACATCTAAAGTGCATAGCCACCAATCATTCTCAATGTGCATTTCATTGATAATATCCAGAAATTGTGTGGTATCCTGTATTCTAGATCTTACCCAGGGTAATAAAGGTTTTAAATATTTCGTCAGAAATTCAGATAGAGGTTCATTTAAGGAATCAGTCCCAGCCACAATTGGTCTGCCCGGTGGATGTAAAAGATACTTGTGGATTTTGGGCAAAAAATATATATATTGCCTAACAGGGTCCTTGATAGTCAAATATTTTAAAGTATCAGATGTAATAATCCCATTTTCCAGTGCTGAACTAAAAAAATGTATCAATTTGGTGTTTAAACATGGCTGTGGGATCTATAGGCATCTTAATGTAATATCTGGCATCATCAAGTTGTCTGTGTGCTTCAATATCATAATCTATCCAGTTCATTACAACAACTGCCCCTCCTTTGTCAGCAGTAGTAATAACCAATTCTTTATTCACTAATTCTGCTAGACATAATGATTCCAACTCAGAGATATTATTGAACATTGGTGGGGGTGGTATTAGCTGAAAAATGTAAATCTTTTAGGACCCCATGTTGAAATAAGCTCACTGAAGGGTGCATAGGTGGAGTAAAACTGGAAGGATGATATCTGAAATTATCAGAGGATTGATACTGTTCATTGTTGTCCTGAAAATATAGTCTTAAATTGATTAATCTGCAAAAAGCTATGATGTCTTGTGCAAAGGTATCTTCGGACACAAAAAAAAAACAGGTATAAAAGACATCCCTTTATTTAACAAAGCAATCTGTTGTTCAGTTAAAGCAGTATTAGAAATGTTACATACATTGTTATATGCAAAATTATTTACTTGTTGGTCAATAGTTCCATGAGGTTGTACAGACTTGTGACTTTTTTTGTGTTTCCTGCCTCCCCTCTTGTATGGCCTAAAGGGGTCCCAAAATTATTGCGCTTGGGAGTTGGGGAATCTGTGGCCTGCTGTGAGTCAATATCTGTGCCTGAAGAAGTGTCAGCATATGTAGTGTCACTAAGATTCCCATGTCTTTTTAAGATAGATCTAGGACGTTTCCGTTTAGGATTTAGGTTTAAACCCCTATGTCTATCTTCAAATCTGACATGTTTAGTGTGTCTAAACGGTTGGCCACGTTCATAATCTGTTTGATCCCTAGAAAATTTTTTAAACTTCCTTTCCTTCAATTGTGTTTCATAACTGAGCAAATCAGAACTCAGTTTTGACAAAAGACCCGGAAAAAAAGTGTTGTCCCGGTATTGATTACATTCCTCTATAAGTTTGCTAACCTTAAGTGTATATTGGTCAGTAATCCTAATATAATAATTAGACAAAGCCTCCACAAATCTAGTGGAACATTCTTGCTGTATACATGTCCAGTCATTGGTCAACATAACATAAGGCTCTGCTACCAGAGGTTGGATTTTCACCCTTAAGCCCCTTGGAGTTATACCCTTTATTAAATAAGCCTTTAACAATTTGAGATGCCATACATTTGATCTCAATGCTTTCATCTTTTTATTCAAATCAAAAAATAATTTCTCACAATTATGTTCAGAATTATCTATAGTGTTATGTTCCAAATCCTTTGGTTGTTCACCAATACCAAAAGCCACAAGATCATCCCTGTCTGAGGAAAGATCAATAAAAATCCTGTTTAGATCCATATTCAAGTTGGAATGTAAATATACCAAAAACAATGATAGTCACAACACCACGTCCTAGTATATCATAAAAAGAGCAACAACTGGACAATAATGGCCTACAATAAAGATTAATAGGTGATATTAAAAAATAATGGGGACCACGTCCAGAACCAAAACTAGGACAATAATGGTAGTTGCGGAACACTAAGGTAATTCCAAAAAAACAACCAATCCTGGTATGTTCAAAAATTCAAAAATAGTGGTATGATGGAAATAGCATCACCATTAGAAAAAAGATATCAGCATGATCCAAAAGTAGGCATCATAAAACTAGTATAAATGTAGTTAGACAACTGGTTTAATAAACCCATATGTATAACTTTGTATAGGTTCAAGGGGGAAGGGTGAAAAACCCAAACATACATTAAGGAAGCTAATACAAGACAAGGAAGTCAAAATATAAAAAATATCATGAAACACAAATCAAGGAATTGCTGCTTGTTATGCAATATATGAAGCCAATATATGTAAATGTTTGAATTAATGAATCCAAACAAAATGAAGTTGGAACCATCAAAATAGTTCCTAATAAGTCATAGCACAAATAGTAAACCTACAAACTAGAGTTGGAAATAGGGACCACTCATCCCTGATGTTGCAAATAAACCCGATATACAATGAAAAATGAGTGAGGATCAAAATAGTGAATGACCACAAAAAGATGATCAACTAGAACTAAAAAGTTCTTAAATCCGATGCTGACCAATACTAGGTAATAATACAAGTACAAAATTATTGCCAAAGTATCCAAAGCCTAAGCAATATTAATAGAACGTTCAACATATAAGCAATGTATTAAATGCAAATGCAGATAAACAGCTTTCTACAGTATATATAAAAAATATAGCTATACTGTTCAAGATAAACAGTAAACAATTCCTAAACAATTCCTGAAAGGATAACTACAAAAATAAATAAGATTATAAAGAGTCCAAGTAAAGTCCAGTTGAAGAATAAGTCACCATAATCACAAAATGTTCGATAATGAATAGTTCAATAAAACGCACTGTCCTAATACTGATGAAACGATATTGCTAGACCCACAAGAAGAAGAATGTCACAGGCAATGTCCAAATTGTGTAGTAAATTCTGTCAGAAAATCGAAAGAATGCCCCAGTCAGAACACATCAAAATTCACAGTTCTTGCAACTGTATCCACTGTTCAATTTTGAAAAGTCGCCACAGGCCCGATAATCATCTGTATCTTTTGCATCAACTACAACGAACCCTCCGTTGATGCAAAAATAGTTGTTGGTATAAATTCACATAAAAAATATGTAGAAAACGCTGTTTACCAAATAATATCACTCCCAATTGAACACACAAGTTGAAAACACATCAGTATGCTGAACGCCAATATCACGAAACACATCCGCGATGAAAAAAATGGATGTTAAAGTGAATATTGAATAAAAGAAGAAGGATGATCCAAAATAAGGTCAAAGTAATATTTTACCAGCAAGCGATTCCTGGACATCCATGAAAGGAATATAATCCTGGGTTCAAAAAATGAGCTCGTAAATCACTACATCCAGAACAAATATGTCTTCACAGCACGCCACGGACCTCCAGCAGGAAACCAAAGTGAAGCGCAACCAAAAACAATTCTCCTGCACGGAGAGAGTTGCACGGCAGATGAAAACTGAACCAAAAAACAAGTAGCCAGCAACATGGGGCTGTGGAATAAAATTTATTGAATCATGGCTTCAAAAAACAGACCGGTTTCGGCTTGGATTTCACCTAGCCTTCATCAGTGTAATATTATAAGAAACAAATTGAAGTCAATTATACCTTAATTGAAGTCAATTATACCTTATAATTGATTGAAAACAAAAAGTGATTGGACAGCTCATAAATATTAATATGACATCTCATAAATATTAATTTCTATTCATAGATGTTCATTTAGTCCAGGATAAAAAAGACCACCCAGTTTAACAATCCATCCAAACATACTTTGACTCATGAGTTTGTGCAGAAATATGGTGTAGTTGTGTAAAACCTACCATAATGATAGAGGTCCTTCTCTTCACTGTTGCAGTATTCATAACATGAGGGATTCCCTGCCAAGGGTGACCCAACATCCGGCCAGTATACCAAAGCCTTTAACTACTTAGGAGTACGTGAGACATCACACATATGCCTCTCTCATACGTCAGTCATAAAAGCAACATTTGCATGTACTATCATCAGAACTGAATGCCCCAGAAGGAACGTCACTCCAAGTAAACAAAGAGGTGAATCATACAGCAATAAGAAAAAACAAAAACCAGGGGGATAGGAGGGAGGGGGAGAATACTGCAACAGTGAAGAGAAGGACGTCTATTGTTATGGTAAGATTTTTACACAACTATACTATGTCCTTCTATTCTACTGTTGCAGTATTCATAACTTGAGGGAGAGTACCATAGCTCATAAGGAAAGCTGGGAGGTGGAAGGGGGAGTAGACCTCTTTAAAAAGCCATGGAAAATGTCCCTAGCAAAACCAGCCCTACCTCTGGAGATTCCATCCAACTTACAGTGTTTGGTAAAGGTATGTACAGAAGACCCAGTAGCTGCTTCAAGAATAGAGTTATCATCCAAGCCCTTAAAGAAAGCATCAGATGAAGCCAAAACCCTAGTAGAGTGAGGCTTAACAGAAAAGGGGAGGCTCTTACCATGAGAAATGCAACAAATGGAAATAGCCTTAGAAATACAAGAGGAAATAGTCTGCTTGGAAAAAGGCAATCCCAAAGACCAGGGATGAAAAGAAAAAAAATAGCTGATCAGATTTCCTGATAGCCTTGGTTTTATCCAAATAAAACTTGAGTTGACTATGCATATCCAAGGTATGCAATACCTTCTCGCTAGGAGATTGTGGAGAAGGGAAAAAGGTGGGCAAATGAATGGACTGATTAAGCGACAACTCATTCACAACATTAAAAGAAGGGTTAGTATGCAAGGACACCCTATCCTTATGGAAAACCAGAAAAGGAGAAGCCATAAGAGCTTGCAGCTCAGACACCATTGAGCAGGTCCATTCGACTACCTCACAACTGGTCTGTCAACAAAAAAATGATGGAAGCGATCTTTCATGAATGGGGCAGACTTGCTGCAGTCTTTTTGCAGCTCCCCTAAACAACAAGTGCAGGAGCATTCTTTCCGTAATCCCCCTAATGGGGGAGTCACCGAGAGATGCTGTGCTCCACAATTGGCCCATTGGTCTTCTCTATGTTTATCCACCAACCCCATTGAAATTCCTACAGAATGCTGCAAAGTTGTTGAGCAAAGTCATTCTTATTGCACCTTACTGGCCTCAACAGGTTTGGTTCCCCTTTCTTTGGCGTCATCTTCTTTACCCACCTCAAATTCTGGATTTATTTCCAGACCTAATGTCTCATCCAAAGGCATGATTCATCCAGACATCTCAAACCTTAAGCTAACAGCATGATTTCTTCACTTCAGTTAATAGCCAGACAGCCTGTGCTCTCATCCCTTGTTCGTCATATACTTTTGTCTTCCCATTCTAGTTGAAGTCAAAGTTAACAAAACAGTCTTCCAAAAGCAATGCTGCCAAGAAGCTGAAGCCACAGACTCAAAACAGCCAAAGTCAATTTTTCCAAAACAAAGTTAAGATCCCAAACAGAAGGAACAGGCTTCATTGAAGGCTTAATATGTAAGGCATCTCTGAAGAAGTGTTTAGCCTCGAACCTAGAAGCTAAAGGAGGAGATAAAGGCAGACAAGCAGAAAGAGCTGACAAGTGGGTCTTGACAGAGAAATAGGCCAACCCAGCACTGAGCGACTCACAGAAAAAAGAAAGAACCAATGGAAAATCCATTGTCAATGGAATCAAGTTATGTGAAAGACTCCAGACAGAAAGCCTCTTCCATTTAGGTAAGTAGGATTTTCTAGTATTGGGTTTTCTGGCCTCCTGTGAAACCCTAAGCACGTCCTCAGAAAAAAGGTGTCTGAAAGGAATCAAAATCCTATCACCCACAGAGTCAGTTGCAACGTTGACAGGTGGGGATGGATAAGGGATCCTTTGTCATGTGTGAGAAGGTCCATCCTGTGAAATAACTTGTGATGACTGTCCTTGGCTACATGCAGAAGAAGAGGGAACCAATGCTGTCCTGGCCAAAAGGGAGTAAGCAGCAAGATTTTTGGTCGGTCTTGAGACCCTGGCACAAAAGGGAGGAAGTTGTGTGTTCAGAGGGGAGGCAAACAGATCTACTTGAGGAGTACCTCACCGATGGACAATGTCGAGAAAGACATCCCTGTGAACCATCTAGTCGTGGGACTGAGTCAAGGACCTGCTTGGAGGAGATGTATATTGCCTGAAGAGTCACTTGATACTGAAATGCACATTCCCATGCCATGAGAGCTTGCCTGCAAATAAGGTAAGGTTTCAACCCCCCCCCCCCCATTTGTTTACATACCAGAGTACTGTGGTGTTGCCAGTAAACAGTTTGAAAGGACCTGGAAGAAAAAGAGGACGAAATGCCTGAAGGGTCAGCAGAAGCTCTCTCACCTTTTTTATGTTGATGTGCTCACTTTTATGGGATGTGACCAAACCCCCCTGTACCTTCATGAAGCTGAAGGCTGCTCCCCAACCTACATCTGAAGCATCCATGAACAGCTCCTGAGAGGGAAGAGGAGGATCCAACTGGGAGACCTGGGTTCAGGGCCACCTGCTGAATCCACTAATGTAATTCCTTCCTCAGACAAGTTAGAAGGGGAACCAAAGCCTCTAGTAGATGAGCATGCTGTACTCATGCTATTTTTAGGAATCACTGAAACTTCCTCATGTGAAGTTTGGCTAATAGTAACACTGGAATAGTGCATACCATGAAACCCAGAAGTCTGAGGAGCTCCCTGGTTGTGACAGAGTGTAGAGGAAGAAGACTTTGTAAGAAAGAAACAAGTGACTGATCCTCTCTAGGGGGAAGGGAGGCCAGCATAAGGTCTGTCTGAATCCTGCACCCCAGGAAAACCTGATCCTGAGAAGGGGTGAGGGAGGACTTTGTGAAGTTTATAGTGAACCACAGACTTTGCAGAAGGGAGACAATGACGTGTAGGTTCTGTAGCAAGATCTCTTGAGAAAATGCCTAAGTAAAAGAAAACGTGGGCACCTTGAAGCCTGCAAAAAGCAATTACAGGTACTAGGCATTTGGCGAATACTCTTGGGGCAGTATAAAGGCCAAAGGGCAAAGCAGAGAACTGAAAATGCAAAGAAGAAACAGAGAAACGTAAACATTTCCTGCAAAGGGGTGAATGGGAATGTGAAGGTAAGTATCCTTGATATCCAGTGATGCCCATAAAAGCCTGAGGATGAATGAGAGGAAATAAGGTCTGAAAGGACAGCATGTGGAAAGAAGGTGTCGAAGTAAGACAGGTCCAGAATTGGTCTCCAAGGGCCATCCTTTCTGGGCACTAGAAACATCCTAGAATAAAACCCTCTTCCTGTGTGGTTGAGTGGAACACCCTGAATAGTTCCTTGATTCAACAAGTTCTGAAGCACCTGTGGGAATAAATGTAGTTGTTCCCGGGGTGGCTGAGGAATGCCCCAGGATGGGATGAAGAGACTTCCAGATCATGAAGTAACCTTTGTGAATAATGGAAAGAACCCTTGTGTCCTATGTGATGTTTTCCCAAGCTGGAAGAAATAAAGAAAGTTGAAGGGAAAGAGGAATAGGGCTGTGGCAAGAATGGCAGCCACAGACTTCTTGGTTTGTCAGGAAAGGGCTGCTTCTGGGTAGGAGCAGACTGAGAAGTCTTAGATGGAGGAGGCCTCCTTCCACCTTTTTTAGACTTAGGTGGTGGCTTACGAGCCTGGTTATGCATCAAAGGCAGTGTTGGAAGGATAACTTCTGTGAAACTTAGGTACAGGTGAGACAAAAATGTTGTTCAAATCCTGGAGCTCCTCAAGTTTCTCCTGCAATGACTTAAATAAGTCAGCCGCAGCAGACCCAAACAAAGCTGAGTTATCCAGGTGAGCATCAAGTAATTTAGCTTTAATGTCATCTGCCAGTGGTTGAAGTTTCAACCATGAATATCTTCTCAAAACACAGCCTGATGTAGCTGCCCTAGAAGATGTCTCTGCTGCATCATAACTGCACTTGACTGAATGCCTTGCAACCTGAGAAGAAGCTCCTAGTGAGGACAAGACATTACTCTTCACTTCTGACTCAGGAAGATCAGAAATGACTTGTGTGGCCTGTGATAAAACAGCCAAAGCATATCTGGTCATATGCATCTGGTAATTTATAGCTTGGAAAGCTACGGAGGCAGAAGTGCAGACCTTCTTCTTAGCCTTTACAAAGTCCTGCTTTCATTACCAGAAGGGAGAAGTGTAGTAGATGGCAGCAATCTGGAAGGTTTACCTGAAACCACAGACACCAAAGAAGGATCAGCTGATGGACATCTAAAAAGAAACTTGCTGTCTTCTGCCACCTTGCAAAAGCGGTCTGGCTTCTTAGGGGCTGGAGATGCGAATCTGGAGATTGAGATGCTGAAAAAAAAGCATCCAATAATTCAGGTAGAACTGGAGGAACAGCAGAAGGAGAAGGAGACTCCACTTGCAGTAGCTCATTGTACCTCTTCTGCACATCACTAACTTGGAAACTATCCCATTTGAAAAACTCCCTCATTTTGAAAATAGTTTCCCCAAAGGTAAGCTTTTCAATAGGAGAGTCAGTGCCATTAGACTCCTCTTCTGGTGAAGCATACTCCAGAGCAGAAGCAATCTGAGTGGAATAGGCTAAGGATTCATCATCTGAAGAGAAATCTTCATCAGAAGAATCCTGTTCCTTAATTCTTTTCTGTGGTGAAGATGACAGAGACACCAGAATGGGATTTAAGGGCCATAACAGCATTAAATAATCCCTGGGTAAAACTCTGCCATTCACTTTGTGGATCTTTGGTTGAAGTGGTATGCTTTGTCTTTTGTTTCTTTTTAAGGTGCATATCTGCCTTACGGAAAGTGGAAGGGCCTGACATTGGCCCACACTCCGCAATAGTATTCATAGGTTCATACGTAGGTAGGCTATCAGCCCAAGGGCCTAAGTAAGCCTAGCCAACAAGGTTCCCTGGCTTATACCACCCAAGAAAGTTATTTTCCTGTGCCCCTGAAATAAACTGCCTTTGATAATTTTGAACCAAGGACCCTGCACACCATACATACAGCAGTTAACCACTAAGCCATCTGAGCTGTAAACCGTCGGGACTTCCTCCCAAATATTTGAGGGATCCCCTTTCGGCCTTCTAAATTAATGAGTCTTGGTTTCCCCCTGTACATATGAAGCGGATGTCTGCAAAGCCTCAGAGGACATCCCTGTCGTCAGATCCATAGCGGCCTCTGATTAGGTTCAAGCTGAGGAATATGACGCAAGGACTGGACTGATCTCCGAGCCTTCATCAGCCTCGAGAGAGATGTTCGATATAGGAGACGCAGCCGAAATGTCAGACCTAAGCTGTTTGGCCTTTCTCTTCACTGGTAACTCAAAAGAAGACCCAGTCTTAACCTCCATAGCATCTTTCATTAAGCCTTTAAGATGATGGTTTTCAAGATAAATTGCTAGAGAGGAAAGCTGACTTAAAATTTTAGGCACGAAGGCCTGGCAAATGGAACAAGTTTTATGATCGTAAGTAGGCCCTAAGCATAACAAGCACTGCTCCTGACTAACCTTATGTGGAATTTGTCTCCCACAATGGCATCTGCCTTACTTGAATTACATGAAAAAAACTCACAACACAGTAGCAATAACAAGATACAAGAAGAAAACTTCATTGGAACACTTATCTGAAAAGGCTTGATACAGCTGCAAATGACTTGGGCAAGCAGACCAATGGCTAAATATGGCATTCAGACTGGCGGCAGAGAAGTTCAGAGGATAGTACATGTGGACATTGCTTTTAAGGCTGATGCAGACAGCATATGTGCAATGTCTCATGTACTCAAGTAGTTAAAGGCTTTGGTATACTAGCCAGACGTCAGATCGTCCTTGGCAGGGAATCTCTCATGTTATGAATACCTGAACAGTAGAATAGAAGGACATCCATATTTGTTGGATAGGAGAAAATGAAATGCTTAAATTATAAATCAAAGAGGAAACTGAAAATGCAGCTAAAGACAAATGGGTTGAAGTGTTACAGAAGATATTAGGTAAGAGATTGGAGTGTTCTTTTCATGGATTTAGATAGTAAAATACAGGCAGTGAAAATGGTTACTGTCCTGTTGGTGCTATATGTTGCTCAGGCATACTGTTAACAACACAAATAGAAATGCTTGTTGGCAATCAGTAAAGCACTTAAGGACTTTACATAGGACAATAAGAGAACTATGGTTTGATGGGATAACTTGATTCTTCCACTGGAACAAGGAGGCCTAGGGTTGCTGGACTTGAAAAGATATGTTACAGCCACACAGCTGAGGCTCATTTACTTAGCTCAAGCACAAGGATACAAGCTGAAATGGAAAGAGATGATGCTGAAAACAAAGGGGACTCAAAGGGACAAAGAGGAGTTGTTTGGATGCAAGTATCAAGGGAGAACTGAAAGGATTACATGAGAAACTACATATATTTCAATGAAATCATTATTGAACAGTAAGGATATAAGGGAATGGAGGATATAGATATTACCAGTAGGGATTCAAATGAAATGGCTAGAGAAGATATGATGGTGGCAACTCAGAGGGAAATGGCTAAGGAACCTAGGTACTGGGAACAGTCAAGTCATGGTGAAAAAATAAAAGAGTATGAGATGAGACAAAGCAGTTTTTTGACTTGTGTGAGAGACAGACTCCTTGGGACTTGGGCACCCGGGTTGATGGCAACCTGACTTTTGACTACCACGTTGCCTCAGTTGTACGGAAGGCTTTCTACATGGCCCACCTCATAAATAAGGGTATTTCATCCTGGAACAAGGAGGTCATAACATCCCTGTACTCCTCCCTTATCAGATCCATTATCAAATTCAATGCCCCCTTCGGCATGTACTTTGCCAAGCACATGCAGCAGTTGGAGAGACCACAGAGGTTCCTGACCAGGAAAATCCAGGGTCTCAAACACCTATCCTATACAGATAGGCTAAAAGCCCTGTCCCTCTACTCAGTCTCATACAGACTGCTCAGAGGTGACCTATGTCTGGCATATAAGGCCATTTCAGACCCAGTCTTGATAGAGTTGCTGCATATCCGTAAGCAACCCGCATGCAAGGCCTTAACCTGGTCTGTGACATTAGTAGATCTTGTTGGCGGGATAGATTTGTGTCCCAAAGACTCCCACATCTGTGGAATAGACTCCCTCTCCATGTCAAGCAGTGTACCTTTCTCACCCCCTTTAAGACGAAATTGGATGACTGGATGGGAAACAGAAAATATACCCCTGGGATCCCACCTGTGTCCCTGATGGACAGGGGAAACAGGTGTTGACTTTGAGGGAACATGAGCAAAATTCTTGGTTAGGCTTATACAAGCCTCTGGGGCAATAGCCTAGCATCATCCTATGAACCTATAATCAAGGTTTAGTAGTGGAATGTAGACAGAGAGAAATCAAGAGAAGCAGCATTAGAAAAAATAAAACTTAGTGAAGTTTTGACAGAATCAAAAACAGAAGAGGTATTGAAAAGGGGGCACCTACCAGTGTGTACAGAATTGTGCAAGATATCTATCCTGAATTTTTCTGAGTGATTCATGTAGATTGGGAACAAAGGATAGAAAAGCAAATTATCAAGGAATAATGGTTAAAGATTAACAGAGTGCCTATTAATGCAACAAAATATATGACATTTAGAATATTTGCATGGAAGCGCCTACATATATATTTCTATATACAGAGTGGGCTCCAAAAGATATTCCTAATATAAAAGTAGGTGTTGGAGATGTAAGGATGACAGAAGTTAGATCTCCAAAAGAAACTGGAAGTATATTTCACAAAATTAAATAGAGTATTTGGGATCAATTTAAAGTTATAAGGTTTGAAAAAGTGAGTGCCACTTAGATGGGTAAATTGGAAAGAACTGAATGTACAAGACAAGGCTCATTAAATAAGGTTTGGGTGACATATAAACAGAACAAGAAATGTTATGACTGTTTTTGCTATGGAAATTATTTGTTTGAACTAATGATCAATAAACACTATGAAATTCCAATAAAGTTGTGTTCTGGGAAAAAGTAGACAGGGAGACTAAACCAGACTCCCAGGGCAATTACGCTCATAAAGCTGAACAATACACCTTGAAAGAGGAAAAAAGAAACTGTACTAGCAACCGGGCAAAACATTCTCATGGGAGAATGATGAAATCATTATGAAGTGGAGGACCACTAATCCAGGCATTCTCTAAAGTATTCAATTGTATTTATTACTGCTTGGTAGTAACTTGATTAAAGTGTAGCTATCATTCTAAGTCTTTTGGATTAAGCACTTGGGCTTCAGACCAGTTGTTTTACATTAGGAAGGTTTGTGGCATGCACTGTGGTGGCAGGACAGGTAGCTTTCATCCTTCTAAGTTGGGAACAGCTGACTGAGAGCCCAGTGTCCAAGGGTATTAGTTCTGGTTTAGGCACTTGGGCTTCAGGCCAGTTATTTTACATTAAGAAGGTTCGTGGTCTGCACTCTTGTGGGAGAAGAGGCTGGACTCTGCCCTTCTGAGCTGGGAATTTCTGGTTAAAGGTTTATAGTGCCTGAATATTTGAACTGTATCTTACTGAAATTGGTACACCTTGTTTGCTGTAGCATAAACTAGATCCAGGCCTGCTGAATCTAGCTTTGTTTATATACTTGTTGTTTGTTTGCTTGTTATTTCCCTGGAACGCTAATTCCACCTAATACGCGGCTTCTCAGCGCTTCTGTGGATCACTAGTGATATTTGCATTGCTTACTGTACTTATTTCCTTGCTTCACTTGAAAGAAAGTTACCGTTTGTCGTTTTTGCATTTAAGTTACCTGTAACACATTGCACTTAAGTTACCTGGCACTTGGCTCACTAAAGCAATTATATAAGTCAGCACTAAAAATTAAAAGCACTACATCCTCACTCCCCACTGGCCCTTGTTTTCAATTATAAAGGAATTCCCAATATTATTCTAGCATGTCCAAAGGTCAGTTGTCAATCTCCTCTCCGGTCCAGCTGGTGAATCTGGGAATCTTGAGGCAATGTTACAACTGCCTCATGTACACAGACAACCCTCTCCTCCTCCCAACAAATTCCAACACATGTGAGAGATGCAACCATATAGCCAAACTGGAGGCTAAGCTCTCTCAACTCAGTACTGGCATAACCAGTCAGGAGGAGAAGGAAACCACACTCACTACAATTCCAGTCTCACATAGACCTACCACGACAGCAAACCAAACACATAATCACACAAAAACATACTCGGAGGCTCTAAATAAAGATCTGCCTAAGCAGCAAAGACCTCCAAAGCAGACACCCAAGCAACCGCTACCCCAAAACAAAACACGTGCAACACATATCTCACAAAGCCAGTGTGCCGAACAGTCACAGCCCTTAAGACTAAACAACACACCTGATACACTTGTAATAGGTGACTCTATCATCAGGCACACTGACGTCCAACTCACCAGGCTGAACAAGGACAGGGTCATGGTGAGCAGTCTGTCGGGCGCTAGGATCCGCCACATAACACAAGCACTCAGGTCACTCCAAGGCAAGTACAAATATGACTCAGTCATTGTCCATGCTGGTGTGAATGACCTGAGACGTACCTCCCTGGACTACATGAAAAGAGACATAGAGGAGCTCTCTGAGCATGTAGCCCAGGCCGGTATGACCCTGACCTTGAGTATCATTTTACCCTCACCAAGAATGATGTCACAATATGAAGACAAGATGATCAATTTCAACAACTGGCTTAAGCACTGGTGTCATTCAAAGGGGATCCAATGCCTGTCAGCTTGGGATAATATGCTCGATAAGCCACGATGCTTCGCTAGGGATGGCTTGCACCTGTCACCCCTGGGCTTTCGGATATTGGCAAAGGCTCTTGCTACCCCCATAGTGCCTTTTTTAGGCAAGGCTCAAAAGACAAACCCACCTCCATAGGTATCACAAGGGATAAGAAACTAAGAGTAACGCTACTCAACGCCAGAAGTCTAAACCTCAAGATGCACGCACTCGAAACTCTCCTTAGCATGGAGAACATCGATAACTGTGCAGTAACAGAAACCTGGTTCAGGGCTCCTGCGAGCACCCCAGCACTACCAGGTTATACCTCATACCATGCTTTTCGGCCCCAAAACTTGGACTGAACCACAAAAGGAGGGGGAGTATCGATATTCATCAAAGATACCCACACCTCCAGGTTGGTGGCAAAGCATGAAGCATCAGAGACTATCCATGTGCAACTAACAGTGGGTAAAACTGCCTTCCAGTTTATAGCCTGCTACAGACCACCCTCCCAAACCCAGGAACCCCACTTGGCCTTCCTGAGAACACTGGAAAATATGAAGGTCTCTCCAAACACCATTATATTGGGCGACTTCAACTACCCAAACATAGACTGGGAGCATTACTCTAGCTCCAACACCCTAGCCCAAAGGTTCCTAGAATTTATAAACTGAAATGCTATGGAACAACTTGTTACCACTCCCACAAGAGGGGAAAACATACTGGACCTGATCATCACCAACATGGGGATTCTATGCTCCAGACCAGAAGTGTATCCCTCACTGGTAAGATCAGACCATAAACTAATCTCACTGGATATTCACATCCGACCCCACCCCCTGCCCAGAAAACCACAGTGAAAAACTTCTCTAAAGCAAATTTCACACTCCTCAAAACTGAGGTAGAATCCTTCAAAGCCCCCGGGCCTGTGGAAAATACGGCCCAGACCGCAGAATCCTTTATAAACGCATTCTATGAACACCTTCAGGAATGCATGGATCATGCGATCCTAAATAAAACCAAGACCCAATCCTCCAAAGGCAGACGTCCTGTCTGGTGGGCCCCAGCCATAAACAAACTATACAACAGAAGGAGGAAGCTACCAAATGATAGAGCAAAATCCCAAAAAGGGAAGGCATCACTGATCAGTATTAGCAAACAACTATGGGCACTCATAAAATTGTCTAAGGCCAGCTTCGAGAGAAAAATTGCACAGGACACTAAGGATAATCACAAGGCTTTCTTTAGTTATGTTAGGAACCTGGGTGGTAACTCCCAGATATGCTCAGAATTAGTCCAAAATGACAAAAAATACACTGAACCCACAGACATTGCCAACATCCTTGCTGACAGGTTCAGCGCAAACTTCTCCCACCAAAAGGGCAAATATCTATCCCAGCAGAGTGCTGCCCCCTGACATCTCAGATGCTCAGGTAAGAGCCGCCCTCTCCAAAGCAAAAAACACAGCATCAATGGGACCAGACAGTGTCCCGGGCTGCGTCCTACATGAACTCCAAGAAGAGCTAAACCCAAACATAAAACTACTGTTCAATCTCAGCCTTACTACAGGATATGTGCCCAAAGAGTGGTGTACAGCAACAGTGGTCCCTCTCCATAAAGGTGGTGCCTCAACGGATCCTGGAAACTATCGCCCCATAAGCCTGACTAGCTTGGTCTGCAAAGCTATGGAAAGGATCATCATGGACCTCATAAATAAAGATATTGGGGACCTAAAGACACTGGATCCTACCCAGTTCGGCTTTGTTAAGGGCAGATCCTGCTCTTAAACCTGGTTGATTTCTTTGAAACAGTCACCAAGGCCATTGACGAGGGGAAGGTGGTCCACACAGCCTACCTGGACCTCGCAAAAGCCTTCGATACAATACCCCACTCAGGCATTATAGATAAGCTCACCAGCTTAAATATAAACCCCTATGTCACTAGATGGATTGCAAACTGGCTCAAGGACAGATCCCACACAGCTAGAATTGCTGGAGCCATGTCAGACTCCAAACCAGTTACAAGTGGTGTCCCACAAGGCTCAGTCCTGGGACCTCTCTTGTTCGGTATATATTTCTCGGAGGTACAGGCCAACACGGCAGGACTGTGGCTGACCAAGTTCGCAGATGACTGCAAACTGGGCGCCATAATCGACTCACCAGCCGACACAAGCATCCTACAAAAGGGCCTCATAGAACCAGACAACTGGTGCCAGAGCCATGGCCTCAAGCTAAATGCCAAAAAGTGTATAGTCATCCCCTTTGGCAAAAACAAAGTGCCCACAAATTACCATATAGGTGGTAATCCATTAAGTACAGAAGAAGTAATTAGGGACCTGGGGACTCAAGTTGATAGCAATCTCTCATTTGACAACCACGTGTCCAAAGTGGTTAGACAAACATTTTATATAGCCCACCTAATCATGAAGGGATTCACATCTCGATCAGGGGAGGTCATCGTGCCTCTTTACTCATCCCTCATCAGGCCCATAATTGAGTACAATGCCCCTTTTGGGATGTACCTTACCAGACACCTGCAGCAACTGGAAAGACCCCAAAAGTACCTCACTAAGAGGATCAAAGGGCTCAAACAGATGCCATATGCTGCCCGGTTATAGAAACTCCAGCTCTACTCAGTGGCATACCGCCTGTTCAGAGGCGATCTGTGCCTGACGTATAAAGCCATGTCCAACCCGGAATTAATGGACATGCTGCACCTCAGAAAATCCAAATCCCATCGAGCTAAGCGCTCGAGAGACTTGAACCTCAGCACTGAAATAAATAGGACATGCTGGAGGGACAGATTCATAACCCAGAGGCTCCCTTCACTCTGGAATAAAATCCCAGTCCAGGTTAGGCAGAGTCCCTCATTGACTCTCTTCAAGAGGAATCTTGATGAGTGGATGGGAGATCGTAGGTTTACCCCGGGTATCACTTCTGTGTCACTGTTAGACAGAGGCACAGTATACCTCGAAAAAGGGCATAGCAAAATTAACTTAAAATGGGTGGCGAAAGCCAAACACATTCTGGCTAGGCTTATAAATGCCCTAGGCCAGATAGCCTAGTATGAACCTATGAACCTTCCCTTTTTCTAGAAGAATTCCTGCCTTATATTGGACCCTTCCTGTCACTTTTTCTTACAACCCTGCTTGCCAGAAGCTTGTTGGGATTTTTTGTTTTGCTTTTAGAAAAAGAAAAGATCCAGAGATTTTTGTAGTTTTACAAAAGGAGATCTGAAAGTATTAAAGAACTACTTGAATCACTTTGCCTATTTAATCAAATTGTTTACTTATGTAGCAAAAGGACCAAACAAAACCTTATCCAAAGAAGAATTCAAAATCTCAGATTTGACATCCTCAGAAAATGTATGATTATATACCAAAGCCACACATCTTATAAAAGTAGCAACCCTGGACTAAGCATAATCATACACACTCTTTAAAGAATGTCTACACAATTGGGAAAGACTAGCAATAACAAGATACAGAAAGGACCAACCTTCTGAAGGCAAAGTGGCAGAAAAGTTTCTCAGACTGTCAATGGAAGCCAGCATGTACTTCAAGCATGAGCCCGATAGTTCAAAATACTGAAGGCTAGAGTAGAAGAAGAATTCTTTTCTTAAACCTGTCAAAGACTTTACCATCTGTGTCAGAAGGAGACAGATTAGCATTAACCAAAAAACTTGGGGTCTATATCATAACCGCGAAAGCCCATTTAAGCGAATATGTAAACGTCGACACATATTGTGCAAACCGTGAATACACCGAACGCCCTAAACCGCGAAATTCAAAATCTCAAACCGGCATAGTTTGCCAACCCCACCACTAGTTACATACTACCCCCCCCAAACAAAATAAATAAACCACATACATACATACACTAACCGAAACCCTACGCTAAACCTTACATACATTACTATCTATACACTAACCTTAACCCGCACCATAACCCTAAGGTCCGTAACTATCACACACTTACCTTACTGAGCTATACCGCAGACGGGCCAACTATGTCGATTCAAGATTTTGAATTTCGTGGTTTAGGGCATTCGGTGTATTCGCGGTTTGCGTAATATATGTTAACATTTATGTATTCGCTGAAACGGACTTTCGCAGTTATAATACAGACCCAAAAACTTGTCGGCAGATGGAGAAGAAATAATAAGAAAACAAATGCTCTTTATACTAAGGGACTTAAAGTTTGTCTGCCTTCTGAAGAACTAAGGATAAACTATCTGGGCTACTGCAGGCTCAAAAGTACCCCCTCCCCCAAGGCTGGCATAATTGAAGTAATGGGAGTAGAATGTGGCATATTCACTTGCAACATGTCACAATATCTCTTTAAAGATAAAGAAAATCCCAACTGTTCCCACTGAAAAAGTTATTCATTGTGGACACATTCTCAGAAAAAGAAAATTCCACAATAAGAGAAAATTAACAGTCACTTTCCTCAGAATCAGAATCTGTGACACGGAATGAAAACACAGAGGAAGCCATGTCCCTGTTCTTCAGAACCGTCTGATAAAGGACCCTCAGGAACTGTGGAAAAATTACCTTAACAGTCACATTTCTATTCTGTTCTGAAGGATTCAGAGTCTGCAATAAACCCCATAGCCAAAGTAAGTAAAAATAAGTTATGTACTAACCATAATGTTCCATCTGTGTTGTTCATTTTCATTCTTCCTCAACCACTGGGTACGGATTTGAACCTCAAATCCAACTCGGGCTTACTATAGTTCATGGCTAACTAAAACTCTCAAGCTCCTCCCTACCATAATACACCAATACCTAACTTACCTCAGATCTTGTCTGGTAGATGACATAAACAGCAGATATTAAAATAATGTTCCTAACAATGGGCACCAACATCTGGAGTTCCATACAAGACACTGTGGTGTCTTAACAGTTATCTAATTCTTTCAGAAGTCCATGATGACAAAGGTTGGGAGTTGGTGGGTGGGGAATTGAGGAAAATGAAAATGGACAACACAGTTGGAATGCTATGGTAAGTACATAACTTCTTTATCTGATGTCAATTTTCATTCATTCCTCAACCATTGGAACAGAGTCCCCAGCTAGCTGATATCCCAGGTGGACTCTAAGGCAGGCTATCCCTAGCACAGTTCAACCAAAGACTGTTCTTCCCCTCCAGACCAGATCCAATTTGTAATGAGTAATAAAAGTATGAAGATTAGCCCACGTAGCAGCTGCATATATGCCATCTATGGACTAACTGGTTAAAAATACTGACAGGGTTGCCTTAGATCTAGTACAGTGAGCTATTAAAGGTTTTGGTAATGAAATGCCAGACTTATAATAGACAAAGTCCATAATCTACCTTGCCAATGTTACTTTTGTAACAAATTTGCCTAATTTATATTCAAAGGATATAAATAACTGATCACATTTTCTAATGTATTTTGTTCTGTGTAAGCAGAAATGCAGCTGTCTATGAACATCCAGCAAATACAACATATTTTCACCTCTGTTTTCAAATTTTGGAAAGAAAACGCACAAGTTAATAGACTGATTCATACTGAATTCTGGCACCACCTTAGGAAGGAAGGACTGGTTCTTATCGACACTCTGTCTTTATGGAAAATCAAGTATGGAGGTTTAGAGGATAACACTTGGAGTTCTGAAATTCCCCTAGCAGAGGTGACAGCAACTAAAAATATCATCTTCCAAGTTAGAAATTTAAGATCACATTTTCCTGCTGGTTCAAAGGGGGAATGGATTAAGGCCTACAATAGAAGATTCAAATCCCATGGAGGAGTAGGATTTTTATAAGGTGGTCTAAGTAAAACAGTATCTTTTAGGAAAGCCTTGCATATGTTAGTACAGGCTAAAGAAGAATTGTCAGCTCCTATATGAAAGTTGGAGAAGCTCCCTCATTAAAAATTTCTGTCACAAACTCTAGGACACTTTGTGTAGGGGCTGAAAAAGGATCAATATGTTTTTGATGCAGCCAACAAACAAACCTCTTCCACTTACTCTTGTAGATTTTCCTAGTGAAAGCTTTATGGGAAGACAAAAGTATATGACGAACAAGGGATGAGAGCACATGCTGTCTGGCTATTAACTGAAGTGAAGAAATAATGCTGTTAGCTTAAGGTTTGAGATGTCTGGATGAATCATGCCTTTGGATGAGACATTAGGTCTGGAAATTAATCCAGAATTTGAGGTGGGTAAAGAAGATGATGCCAAAGAAAGGTGAACTAAACCTGTGGAGGCCAGTAAGGTGTAATAAGAATGACTTTGCTCAACAACTTTGCAGGATTCTGTAGGAATTTCAATGGGGTTGTTGGATAAGCATAGAGAAGACCAGAGGGCCAATTGTGGAGCACAGCATCTCTCGGTGATTCCCCCATTAGGGGGATTATGGAAAGAATCCTCCTGCACTTGTTGTTTAGGGGAGCTGCGAAAAGACTGCAGCAAGTCTGCCCCATTCACGAAAGATTGCTTCCATCATTTTTTTGTTGACAGACCAGTTGAGAGGTAGTAGAATGGACCTGCTCAATTTGTCTGCTAATACGCTGGACTTCCCCAGAATGTGCATTGTTATAAAAAATGGATGGATGAGATTGCCCACTGCCACATTCTGAGTGTTTCTCGACACAAGGGATAAGAGTCCTGGTTCCTCCTTGTTTGTCTATGAACCAAACTTCTGACATTTTGTCCGTTTGGATCCCAACTGTCCCCAGAGGTAGAGCATCCTGTGAAGCTTGCAACACTAAAAGCACTGCTCTCATCTACAGGACATTTATATGCAAATTGGCCTCTTTGGGGGGGCCAAGTGCATTGAACTGTTTTCCCCAGGACTGCCCTCCCACACAATCTGGGATGCATCCGTGGCTACTATGGCCTCGGTTGAGGGAGAATGACCGGGCAGTCTTGTAAAAGCTGATCTGACCTTATCCACCATCAAAGGTATTTCTTGCATATGTGTGTGTGATCCTTATTTGAATTGACACCTGTTGATAAAGACTTGACCATTGGGACGCTATACTGGCTAAGTGACAGAACCCACAGGGTCAGAGTTGCTGGAGCCATGTCAGACTCAAAGCCTGTCACAAGTGGTGTCCCACAGGGCTCAGTCCTGGGTCCACTCTTGTTCGGCATCTACTTTTCTGAAGTACAAGCAAACACAGGAGGGTTATGGCTGACAAAGTTTGCAGATGACTGCAAACTGGGCGCCATAGTCGAAAACACATCTGACACAGATATCCTCCAGAAGGGCCTCACAGAAACGGATAACTGGTGCCAGAGCCATGGCCTGAAGTTAAACGCCAAAAATGCATAGTCATACCCTTCGGGAAAAACAAGGTTACCCCTAGCTACCATATAGGTGGCAATCCACTGAGCACAGAAAAAGTCATCAGAGATCTGGGGACCCAGGTTGACAGTAGCCTTCGCTTGACACTCATGTTGCTAAAGTAGTTAGGAAAACCTTCTATATCACCCACCTGATCATGAAAGGATTCACATCTAGATCAAGGAGGTCATCGCCCCTGTACTCATCACTTATTAGACCTATGATTGAGTACAATGCCCCGCTCGAATGTATCTGACCAGACACCTGCTGCAGCTTGAAAGGCCCCAAAAGTTCCTCACCAAAAGGATAAAGGGTCTCAAAAATATGTCTTATGCTGCCCGACTGAAAGAACACCAGCTCTATTCAGTCTCATACCGCTTGCTCAGAGGTGACCTGTGCCTGACATATAAGGCCATGTCAAACCCAGATTTGATGAATATGCTTCACCTCAAAAATCTAGATCCCTCAGAACCACAAGGGCGGAGACTTAAACCTTGACACGGTTATAAATAGAACATGCTGGAGGGACAGATTCATCACCCAGAGACTCCCTATGCTGTGGAACAAAATCCCGGTACATGTCAGGCAGAGCACCTCTCTGGCCTTGTTCAAGAGGAATCTTGACCAATGGATGGGAGATTGCAGATATACCCCAGGGATTACTTCAGTGTCACTGCTTGACAGAGGCACAGCAAAATGATAGGCATAGTTTTTATTCAAACTAAAGGGGTGGCGAAAGCCACATAACTATGGGCTAGGCTTATAAATGCCCTTGGGCAGATAGCCTAGTATGAACCTATGAACCTATGAACCTATAATCCAGTGAAGATTTCTCATATATCTTGCCAGGGGAACAAAAATTATGGCCAATGACATTCACTCCCAAGGTTTGAAGAATCAATTGGACTGAAATTTTTGTGTTGTGAACAATTTTTGCGACCTGGAATCTTAATGTTTTTATTCTGTTTAGGGGAAGTGAAGATGTCGCAGATAAATTTGCCCCTATGAACTCCAGTGTTTGAGACTGTTGCAGCTGAGATTTGTTGTAATTTATTGTAATTCCCAGAAGGAAGCAAGTTTGGAGAAAGTACAGTTGTGTACACTTACCATAAATGTAGATGTTCGAGTGTATTCACTGTTGCAGTCATTACATTTGGGTTATCCTGCTGGCAGGTTGCCCTCAGCCGGCCTGAATTCCAAAGTCTTGGATCCTGCGTCAGCTGCTGTTGCCTCTTCCCTGACGTCAGGGGTATAAAAGATGCAGCCAACGCCATTTTATTTAGTTTTTCTTACCCCAGATGTCAGGTGCCACCAAAAAGGTATGCTAAAAATATGTAAATAAAACATACATGCCCCAAAATAAGCTTTACCTTCATCTATAAGCAAATACACCACCTAGGTTGCATAGATTAGAGAAGTAAAGATAAGTTCCAGCAAAAATAAGGGGGATGGCGGGTGGGTAACCTGGACTGCAACAGTGAATACACTCGAACATCTACATTTATGGTAAGTGTACACAACTGTACTATGTTCTTCGTGTTTCACTGTTGCAGTCATTACATTTGGGTTGAGTCCCAAAGCTATGGTTGGGGGGCTGAAGCTAAACAGCATTAGGAGCGGCTATGAGGCCCTGCAGAACTGCAGTGCCAAAACCCGCCCTGGATTTAGAGTAAAGAGGCAGATTGTAATATTTTGTAAAGGAATGCACTGAACTCCAAGTAGCAGCCTCCAAAATGTTCTTAGTTGGTACTCCCCTGAAAAAGGCTGCAGAAGTGGCTGCAGCTCTGGTTGAATGTGGCCTAATGCCCTTAGGCACTGGTTTGTCATGCTGTGAGTAGCAGAAATGAATGCAGTGACCTATCCACTTTGAAATAGTCTGCTTGGAGATAGCCTTTCCTTGTGATGCTGTGGCATATGTCACTAGTAATTGCTCTGTCTTTCTGAAAACTTTAGTTTTGTCCAAACAGAATCTAAGTTGTCTGTGTACATCCAAAGAATGCAGAATGTTCTCCCCCTTGTTCTGAGGATTTGGATAAAAAGTTGGCAAATGAATTGTTTGGTTAAGGGCTACACTGGATACCACCTTAGGCATAAATGTAGGGTTGGTTCTCAGAGAGACCCTGTCTGGATAGAAAATGATAAAGGGTTCCACAGCCATGACAGCATGTAGCTCTGAAACTTGTCTTGCAAAAGTCATTGCCAGGAGCAGAGCTGTTTTCCAAGATAAGAACTTTATGTCCGCAGTAGCAGCTGGCTCAAAAGGAGGTAAGGTGAGTTTTTCCAAGACATAATTGAGGTCCCATGCAAGTATTGGCGTTCTCCTTGGAAGCCTTACGTTTTTGGCTCCTCTGAGATACTGCCTTAATAAAGGATGAGAAAAGAGTGGTGGCTCTGTATTGTAATAAGCCAAAATGGCAGTGGCATGGATTTTAATTGATGAAAAAGATAGGCCTTTGTCCAGCATCTCAGTTAAATATTGCAAAATCTGAGGAATATTTGGGACAGCTGTATCAGTTCCTTGAGCTTGGTTCCGAACACAAAGTCTTTTCCATTTCCCAGCATAGGATTTTCTAGTACTTGGCCTTCTGCCTTCTAAAATGACATCCATCACAGCTTTACTGAGAGGTGTGGTTTGTATGGCTACATTATCTGCCATGCTGCCAGGTTTAGGGTCCTGAGTTGGCTGTGCAGAATATGATTGTTTTGCTGGGACAGTAGATGAGGTATTTGAGGTAAGGTCCAGGCTGGGCACTGGGACAAGTTCTTTAAGATCGGATACCAGTACTGGCGTGGCCAGCCTGGGCAATCAGAATCATTTTTGGTTTCTCCTGCCTGACCTTTAGGAGTACCTTGGGGAGGAGAGGAAGTGGAGGAAAGGCATATACTGATAGGTTTGTCCAGTTGAAAGATAAGGCGTCCACTTTCCAAGCTTGTCCGTGGTAAGTCCTTGTGCAGAATCTTTTAAGTTGATTGTTTTGAGGAGAGGCAAATAGATCTATGTCTAGACATCCCCATGTCATTGTTATCATGCTGAAGACTTGGAGATCCAGGTGCAACTCATGGGGATCCATGAGGTTTCTGCTTAGTTTGTCTGCCAGAGTATTTTCCTTTCCTGGCAGGAATTGTACCTGCAGATGAACTTGGTAAGTCAATGCTGTGTCCCATAAAGCCATGGGTAGTCTGCACAGGGGGTAAGAATGTGTGCCCCCCTGCTTATGTACCACATGACCATGGTGGTGTCTGTCTTTATCAGTAGTTGTCCCGGATGAAGTAGGTCCTTGAAGGCTGTCAGGGCATTTTGAACAGCTAGCATCTCTTTTTGATTGATATGTAGATGCTTTTGGTTTGTGGACCAGGTGCCCTGAATGCCTCTTCCTGCCATGTGTGCCCCCCAGGCATAATCTGATGCATCCGTCGTTAGGCTCTGCCTGGCTGGGGGTAGTGAGAATGGCTGTCCCTTGTTTTGGAGACAAGCCTTGGCCCACCATCGAAATTCCTGATACAGGCAGGGAATTAGAGTAATCATTGTTTCCAGGCTGTGGCAATGTTGTGTCCAGACACTTTTTAGGTACCATTGAATTTTCCTCATATGCAGTCTTGCATATGGAATTAGTAAGATGCAAGATGCCATGAAGCCCAAAGCCTGCAGAAATTTTCTTGCAGATAACTGGGCCTTTGTTGCCATTTCCTTGAAATAGGTAGTCAGTTGCCTTTGTTTGTCTGGAGTGAAATAAGCCATTTGGGCAGTTGTATTTAAGCTTGCACCCAGGAATATTCTCTCTTGAGAGGGTACTAGTTTTGATTTCTTTTTGTTGACTGTGTACCCTAGGCCTGTTAAGAGTTTTATCACAAAAGGCAGATGCTGTAGTAGAATGTCCTTGTTCTCTGCTTGTATGAGGCAGTCGTCCAAGTAAGGATATATTTATATTCCTCTTTGTCTGCAGTAAGCAATTACTGGTGCCAGGCACTTTGTGAAGACCCTGGGCACAGTAGATACGCCAAAGGGCAGTGCAGAGAATTGGTAAAGCTTTGAGCCAGCCTTGAACCTCAGGTATCTTCTGCATGACTGTCTGATTGGGACATGCAGGTATGCCTCTTTTAGGTCTAAAGTCACGAGCCAAGCCTTGCTGCCCAGCATGGGCAGAAGCTGCTGTAAGGTCAACATCTTGAATTTCGGTATATTCAGGAAAGTGTTTAGAATAGATAGGTCCAGTATTAGTCTCCATGCTTTGTCCTTTCTGGGTACCAAGAACAATCTTTAGTAAAATCTTTGTCCTTGCTCTTGCTGTGATAATTGTTGAATAGCCCTCATGTCCATGAGTGCTGCAACTTGTTTTTGGGCCTCTGCCCACTGATTTTTTGGCAGGTCTGGCCAACCGTTTGCCCTTGGCAGAGTATGGAAATGAAACTTGTGGCCTTGTGACACTATGTCTAGAACCCATTTGTCCTGGGTTATAATGTGCCAATTTTGAGAAGATAGTGCTAATTTTACCCCTAAGGGTGCTGCCAGAAGATAAGTGCTTGGTGCAGGCAGGGGGAAGTCATTGGGACTGTTTCTTGTATGACTGTGATTTGTCCTCTCCACCTTTGGAGGTAGAAGCACTCCACTGCTTAGACCTGTAGGATCCTTGCAGCTGTGATCTACCTCTAGGAAGTCTGGATCTGCCCCTTTGAGGTCTGTCTGAGACTGGAAAGGACCAATTCTTTGTAGGCCAGTGTCTGCTAAATCTAGGTGGCTGTACCTGTAAGAAATCCTTGACCATTTGCATACATTTAGCTTTGTCCTCCATATTCTTTAACACCTCTTCTGCCTTAACACCAAACAAGGTATCGTGTTGTAAAGGAGCATCTAATAATTTTGCTTTAACATGGTCAGGCAGATTTTGTTCCTTTAACCAAGGATGCCTCCTAATGACAGAACCCGTAACAGCTGCCCTGCAGGAGGCCTCCAGAGAATCAAACCCACATTGTAAAGTATGCTTTCCAACTTGTTCAGCTGCATGCATTAAATCCTGCATTCTTTGTTTTCTGCACATTCAGAATTTGCCATCATTTTCTGTTTAAGCAGTGTCATGATATATTGCTGATATTTGAGCATATGAAACTGGCAATTTAAAGCCCTTTTAGCCAAAGTAGTAGATGTGTAAACCTTTTTCCCCATCTATCCAGAGCCCTGGAATCCCTGTTAGAGGGGGTAGGATTTTTTGCAGTAGAAGCCTTGACCCCCTTTGGACCCTGAGAAATAGTTTCTGGGTCTGCAGAAGGGTTTTTGAAAAGAAATTTATGAGAGTCAGGGACCCTGTAGTATCTGTCCAGCTTAACAGGAGCTGGAGGTAAAGAGTCAGGGGTCAGACTAGACTCTGAAAACACATCATCTACAATGTCCATCACAGGTGGGATAGCTAGAGGCTTGTGTTGAGGTAGTAAAAGGAAATCTCTGAGCCTTTTCTTAGATTCTGAAAAGTCTTGGCTCTCCCAGTGAAAGTGCTCTCTCATGGTATGCAAGGTTTCCCCAAAAGAGTAGTCCTCAGGAGGAGAAGCTGAAGGAATAGATTCTTCAGTATCAGAATCCTCATAGGGGGGAAGAGAACATTCCTGATCAGAAGAAATGGAAACCTGATCTGAAGATTCATAGTCGGTTTCTTGCCTAGGCCTCATCAGGAGGGGGATGGGAACCCCTGATCAAGGTAATTAAGTCTTCGGCCATTTTGAACATCTGTTTTTTGGGCATGGAGGCCTGTCCTTGTGACTGGTGAACTTGTTTCTTTGCCTTTAAAGGTGTCTTAGTCTTTGAAGTAGGTTTTATATATAATTGTTTAGGTCTGAATACACCCTCAGAAGCCGATGCCTGCTCAGTGGCTCCAGACCCATCTGAGGAAATAGTTTCTGAGGCTCCAATACCTTGAGTTTCCAGTGGCCTGGCCAGCTCCACATGGGAGTCGGTAGTAGCTTGCGACTCTAAAGTAGCGGGCATCACGGGCTGTGAAAGCGCCTTACTGAGAACCGACGAACCGGCGACTTGTTTAGGAGAAGCTTTGTTGTCAGTTTTGGACCTCGGTTGCCTGTCCTTTTCTTTTTCTTTGCGTTTTTTATGAACTCCGGTAGTCGGATGGCTATCCAACGACAGTGTATAATTAAATCTTTACCCAAAATAGCTTAATGCAAAATCGGACCGGCACAAAACTGACAACTAGCAACGTTGTGGTCAGGGCCTAGGCAAGGAATACAGTAAGAATAAAAGTCCTTATGAGGTATTTGCTTCCCACAAGATATACAATTATTAACTTTTTCTGACATTGGTCTGGAGCAAGAAAAAAGTTTCCCCAACGGGGTACTAAGCTTTTAATGAACACTTCGGATCTGAAACTCGAACACGAAAATCTCAGGAGTCGGCCGACTGGCACTTGCGAACTGCTTGTGCTTCAGGCACCGTGCGGCAAGAAAGACTAAATAAAATGGCGTCGGCTGCATCTTTTATACCTCTGATGACCTGACGTCAGGGAAGAGGTGACAGCAACCAATGCAGGACCCAAGACTTTGGAATTCAGGCCGGCTGAGGGCAACCTGCCAGCAGGATAACCCAAATGTAATGACTGCAACAGCCACTGGGTTCAGATGCAAACCTTGGGTCTGACTAGGCTGTTACTACAACTCGTGGCCAAAGGAAACTCTCGAACTTCTCCCTACCCATAATGCAGCAACCCCTAACATACCTCAGATCTTGTTTGCTGCTTTTCACGTATAGACATGGTCAGCTTTGCTCTACAGCACTTTTTGAGATACATGCTTTTTTTTCAGTAATTTTTTCTGCTCTCTTTCATTCCTGTGTACACTTAGTGTATTTCTTACATACCATTGGTGGTAATTTTCTTAAAGATTTAAAACATTTGCAGTTGGCCAACATTAAAAAATAAACACACTGAAGCATGTCAGACCCACCTAAGTGGGGGCTACATCCCTCCACACCCTCAACTAAATATACTAACTCCAAGATTGCACAATAGTGGGGAAAAGGGCAAAGTTCCCCATGTTGGCAAACTGCCTCCTTTCCTGAATTATAATTCCTGTGATGTGAACGTTTTGAAATAAGGTTTCAGTGTTGTTGTCTCGGTTAAGTAAGATTCAATTAAATGGAATTTTGGTCTACTGAAGTAGACCCATGTAATATATGTATATATATATATATATATATATATATGTATATATATATATATATATATGTATATATATATATATATATATATATATATATATATATATATATATATATATATGTATATATATATATATATATATATATATATATATATATATATATATATATATACATATATATATATATATATATAGTATGTATGCATATTTAAATAACTTCTTTACTTAACCTACACTGCCATTTTCTCCCTTTGGAGCTCAAGCCACAGCAGCACTGCTGCATGTGTGGAGGAAAGCAAAGACCTTGAAAGACTGGCTAGACTTTATATCTTTATCTTTATATACTTGGGAGGATAAAAGCCATATAGCTAAGGCTACTTGCAGCAGTCATTTATGATTAACATGTACACAAACATACATAATACTTGAAATCTGCAGCTGTATCACAAATAAGTAAGAAAGCCTCTGAGTCAGCAATTACACCAAGGTTCCATAAAATAAAAAGAGGACAATTTAGTTTATTAGAAATAACAGAGTTAGACAAAAGTCTTACACAAGTAAAGGTCAAAGCGGACTGACCACCTTATAGTGCTAAAGCAAATGCAGAAAAGATTCTTTGCAATTACCATTAAGCCCTGGAGAAAAAGCTAGCTTAGAAAAGGTTAAGAAAACAGTACGGTAAATCATGAAATAAGTAAAGTACAGTTTGAAGAAAGGGATATTTAAAGATGCACATTTAATTTCATTTGTAAATCATACTTTTGAAATAATTATCTAAAATAGATGAAAGAAATAAGGAGCCAATTTTGTATGGAAAGATAGATATCTTGGAGATTGGATGAGGCTTATAGAAAAATAGTCAAAATGACTCAAAGCTACAGAACATAAAACTATCTAAATTATAAAGCTTATATAACATTGAATATCTTATATTTAACACAGATGCCTAACCTGAGGGAAGACAATTATCCAAAAAAACTGGACAGTTGAAAAATTAGGAAAAACAATAAATTAATAGCTTTGAAAACATTTAAGAACTAGATCACGGAATTACTTACATATTAGAAGGGAAGGTGGACAATTGTGCTTATAACTACAATACCACTGGATTGCACATGGCTGACATCCCATTATTTACCTCATTGGAACAAGCAACTATACTGGTGATGTTTTGTTCTTGAACCGCATACAGTCAAGGGAAAAACAGACTTGCTTATGCCCTCCATACATAAAGTAAGACTGCATGCAATGCCTTGCCCCACTATGGACCTTCCTCTATTAACCATCAAGGGATTTGTTGCTCTATTTTGTAGTGTACTATCGGGTTACCTTCAGTTTCCCGACAGATGACTTTATATACATGCATTACACAGACACGTCAATTCACTGACATTTCCAAACCCGACGTTAAACATGCGGTAAGTAAACACTTAAGCCATCCCGACAAACTATACTACCCAAAAAAACTGACCCGCCGATGTGGGGGTTTTCACCCCCCACCCCCCTTACTAAATATACCAACTCTGAGAACGCACTACCACAGGGGTAAGAAGCAAAGTTCAAGTTGACGGCTGAGTGTTTACTAACCTCACGGTTAATGTTGGGTTTGGAAATGATGAATTGACATGTCGGTAAGGTCTGTCAGGATACTGAAAGTAACCCATACTATCATCTATTAATGACTAATAATAGCACCTTGAGTAAATAAAAGAGTTACTTAAAAATCTAGGGAAAATAATTCATATTTAAAATATCAACGTCAGACAACAGCAAAAATGTTAAGCTATTCCATAAAGTAATGTCATTTTAAGATTTCTGTAGAAATTAAGAATATTCTTATCTAAAAACTTCAGTTTAGATAATAATTTAATACTTAATTACCTAAACTCACAGACAATTTGAAAAAAAAATCTGAAAGAAAGTCATACAAATAATTAATACTTGAGGCTAATAAAGATTTCTCTACATGCAACTTATAATTAGAAACTTTTGAAAGAGGTATATAACAGCAATCATTCTTAGACTACGAGTTCTGGGACACCGAATATAAATTATTATAGCACATGCAAAGGCACCTTAATTGTGAAATTACTGAAGTTTTGACAGTTTAAGAACAACTTATTTAATAAACGCTTAAAACACTTTATAAATAAATGAGAAGAAAGTGGTCAACCTTGATGAGTACTACTAAATGTTACCATCTTCTTTAGCTCCCTTGTCCAAGATGGCTGCAGACTGATCAGCAGCTTAACTTCATTTCTCCCAGTGTGAAAAGATAAACTGAGAAACTACAGCCAGAGTTATTATCAATTTGAAAAAAATGTAACTTACTGACTAATAAGCCCACTGCCTGGATGCCTGCAAAGAAGTAACTATGACAGCTTGAAAGAAAATCAACTAGAAAATGTGAAGAGGAAACACTGACTGGGAAGAATTCTGCAGCTGTTCAGCAAAAAGCAGTTCAAGCTCCAGCTTTGGAGCTTTGGTGCAAAACATGGCATCCAGTAATCTAGAGGGAAAAAAAAGTCAAATGTGATCAAAGCTGATTAAAACAAATGAAACACTGAAGGAGTACATCAACTCAAACAACAAAAGGCTAGAAAAAATGGAAGACACTTTAAACAGATATTTATATGAGCTGCTAACACTGCAAAAATCACAGGCTGAAATGAAGAAAATGCTGGCTGAGCATGAGACTGTTCAAGAAGAGATGTTTCAATAAATGGCAGACGTAGAGGACAGGCCATGTAGGGAAAATCTGAGATTTTCTGCTGTATCATAGAAACTAGAAGGAACAGACTGAATTTATTTTATGAAGGCACAGATATGCATGTGTACTGGTATTCCATAGGAGGATCCATTAACTGAAAGAGCATACTATGTGTATGCTCCAAATCTGGCCATGAGAAACCAGCCAAGACCTACATTAGTAAAGATTCAAACCAACCTGCAAAAAGAGTTGATAAGAGTTGATCCTGGCAAAACTATGTCAAAAGGGCAAAGTATTAAAAGTTGGAGAAAGTGAAGTGTTTGCGGGAAATGATTATTCACTATACACCAGGCAGAAGAGAAACAATTTTATTCTGGTAATCAGGGAATATCAACAGGCACCTCTGAGAATAAAGGTGCTAAATAAAGCTGTCTTCAGAATTTTTTTCCTGGAGGATCAAAGTTATTTTTGATGCAGAACAGGCTAAGGAGAAAATGCAAAAGTTTGTCCAACAAAAAGTGAGGCATCAAGCAGAAAGAGGACTCTGCTTTTCATTCTTCTGATAATAAAGCACACAGACAGACTTTGCCAGTGAATCCTTTTCCACTGTTCCAAAGGAAAATGAGAGACAGAGAAAAACACAGGAGATGACCAGAAGAATCAGGATTACTATGGAATTAAACAAGAATCTGGAGTTCCGAGATGGAGATGAACAGGCAGAAGATCAGCAACAAAGAAATTAGTGAAGAATGTGAGATTGCAAACCACCAGTCACATTTGTGAAATATGTCTGTTTATGAATAAATAGAAAAAGTGGACTTTTGTTGACTTTGTTAAACCTATGAGGAACTGAAGCACATTCACCTCACTTCATGTCACTAATGTTTAGGAGGACTATAAGGGGAGGGGAAGAGGAAGGAAAATGGTAACCGTAAGTAAACATTTATTTTCCTAACAGTATCTCTATAAAACTTTTCACAACATAAATTACATATTTTAAAGTAAAGTATCTTTAGTTGTTCTTGTATGTGATAAAGTTGTTAAAGTAAACAGATGCTTTTTTCTCCCCCTTCTCTTTCTTTCATTAAGAAATATAGACATTATAATGCAAACAGAAAAAGAAATGCTAGACAAAGCATGTTTAAGTTAATAGGCTGGGTTCTTGAGGTGGGAGATAGGGCTGTAAAAGTACACAGATCATAATGTACTTACAATATGTTTTCTATTACTTTTGCATATGTGAATGTATGGATTACATCCCTTGGCTTAATCTAATAACAAACTTTTAAGTGGAAATAAGTAAATATGAGAGCACTGGATATAATGAAAAGTCTCCCTTTAGCAATAAATGTTTCATCTTGTTTTACAGGGTGCAAAAAGGAATATCTTTATTATTGTTTTCTCTTATTTTTCCAAGGAGACAAGCTGATAATAAGACAATAAAAGAAGAACACTAATTTCTTCATGGCTAAAATTTAATGACTTTTGAAAGTATGCAAGAAATTTTGACATCTGGGGAGGGGGAATAAAGACAAAAAAAAATGAACAGAGACCAATTATTGTAAACAGAAGCACAGTCAATAGCATGCATCTTAGCATGGATGACTTCAATTTCAGGTTAACTAGGGTGTGTATTAGAACCTGTCTATTTGGCTTAAATAAACCTTTCAGGAGGGTTAAACTTCATTATTTAAAGATGTACGTAGTTATCTATGTCTGTAGCAAGTTAATATGTTATAGGGGTTTCTGGAGGTGTTTTTAAAGGGTTTTTATTAAAACAAAAAGTCTTGCAAAATGTGACACAGGTTCCAATGTTGATAAGAAACAAAAATGTATAAAGGGTTAATGTGCCAATCATTAATGGGTGCATGTTCATAGGTTCATACAGAGATAGGTTCATAGATTAGTACTAGGCTAACTGACCTTATGAGCCAAATTTTTTTTAAGCCTAGCCAATTATCCCTTGTGAGACTGAAACCCTGCACCTTGTGTTTGTAAGGCAAACACCTTAACCATTAGGCCACCTTCCTAACCTCCATGTACCCCTAACCCTGTATCACAAAAGCTAGAATTAGACTTTTAAAAAGCTGCCATATATAATAGGTGGGAATAAGGACTTCTTACCATAATGGCAACACTTTCCATATTATAATGGAATGTCAATGATCGGACAGGTACAGACAATTAAACTAAGAAAACTGGTAGGCAAATAACAATGCAACAGGAGACACATTTGGAAAGAACTGATCATATCAATTTGATAAAGAAAAGATTTCAGGATGGATATTCTGCAGAATATCAGTGACGAAGGAAAAGAGCAGTACTTATATTAATTGCTAGAGGAGCTGCAGTAGTGATAGAGAAGTTAAAAAAGATAACAATGGCAGATTTGTAGTAGCAAAGGGCTACAAGCAAGGTATTACACTGTCATGTATTTATTCCACCTAAAACTGCTATTTTGGAGCTTAAATTCTTTTGGGAGAAATAATCATCTTTCAGCAGGGAATAATACTTATTGATAGGGCCTGGAATTTCATTTGCAACAATGAAGATGTCCCTGGAGGGCCTAAAAGGGAAAATATAACAAAACAGGGTAGATTTCGGAAGAAATTTATGAAAATATTTGGTATGAAAGATGTGAACTCAGTAGCAGGAACTCAAAGAATTTACATATTATTTTCCAAGGTACAACAATTGGGCTAGACTTGATAGATATTATACTTTACAGGAACATGTCCATTTAACTGAGAACTCGGATACATACTCAATAACTATTTCAGGTCATGCACCGATTATTACTAAGATAAAAATGCAGGGTAATGAAGCAAAAATGAGACAGTGGCACTTCCCCATCTATTTGTTAAAAAGAGAGGAATTTAAGGAATGGGTAGTAGAAATTATCCAGGAGTTATTAGAGAAAGTACTCCAGAGGTTATAGCTAGTGAGTAGGATAACATGAAAGTGGTGTTTAAAAATAGGGTAGAAATAAAATAGAGAGAGATCTGGATAAGAAGCAATAAGAATTATTTAGAAGAGCTAAATACAAAATAAGGGGAATTGCCCAGAACAAGAGGAGGTGCAACTGCAGAGTGCTAAAGAGATAATAAAGGAGTAACTGGGTAATATGCTTGAGTTTAGAAAGACTGCTGTTAAGCAACTGTTTTTTAATAATAACTTCAGAGCACAAACACTTTTGGTGTAACAACTTAGGCAATAGAAAGTAGAAAGAAATAACGCCAAACGTAGGAGGTCTATAACAAAAATAACCAGAGATCTTGTAGAAGTATTAGAAATATTTCAGAATTTTTATGAACATTTGTATAAAGTACAGAAGTGGGAAATAAAGAAAAAGGCCAAATAGAAATATTTATGGAATACTTAAATATGCCAATGTTAGAGGTACATGAGGCTCAACAGCTAACAGTTAAGACAGGAGGAGATGAGAGAAAAGTGATGTTGTATAACCAATCTACAGGACATTCTCCAGGAATAGTTGGTATTCCTGTGGAAGGTTGGAAGCTAGGAGGGAAGACAATGATAATTCTGGAAGGTTTTGTTTAAAAAGCTGTGGTAGCTGCAATACCTAAAGACACTACAGACTCATCTGATCCAGCTTCAAATAGGCCCATTTCAATTTTAAATCATTATTATAAAGTGTTTATGTTTATAATGACTAAATGAATGGCACAGGTGATGCCAAAACCCATAGATCTGGACTAGTGTGGTTTTGTGGAGGGGAGGCAAACATTTGACAAAAGTAATAGAAAATGATGATCCAGAGATAATCAGAATGTAAGAAAATACTTATTTTTGGGTCTTGATAAAAATAAAGCAGTCAACAAAGTAAGCTGGGATTTTGCGAGTATAGCAATGAAATCATTTGCATTTCCTGATACAGTAATAAGGTTACTCACAAGGATATATGAGGGATTGGAGGCAAAAATCAAAGTGGGAGTGTTCCCCCTCTGACAGGTTGCCTGTGAACAGAGGAACCAGGCAGGGGTGTCCTCTTTCCCCTTTGCAATTTGTGTTATATTTAGAACCACTGGCAATGAAAATAAGGGACTCAGGCATGCAAGGATATAATTGCTATGGTAAATAGTAGAAAAAACACGTTCAGTTCCAACGCAGAGGCAGGAGACAATGATGAAATCCAAGGTATTAAAACACGATGATTTATTAGATGAAACACAGGGATGAGCGCTTTCGCGTAACAATACGCTTCTTCAGATCACCACACAGAGAATAACAACCATATTTATACATAGTTGATTAGCTTAGATAATCCAATTAATTCAAACCCTCCAATGAACAACTAAGGGGAGGTTATTAACAAAAAGTTAACCCTCCGTGAACCAAAACACAATATTGTGACCATTTCAACCTTTCAAGTGTTTTAATACCTTGGATTTCATCATTGTCTCCTGCCTCTGCGTTGGAACTGAACGTGTTTTTTCTACTATTTGCCTCCTGGTTTGTAACGGACAGTTCCTATTTGGAGTGGTGATCTCTGTGTTAAGATTTTCCTATTTTTTGGTCACCTATCCATACGCTATGGCTAATCAAGAGTTAGAGTTGGATTATGTTCCGAACCCGAGGGCGAGTTCCGCTCCCAGCAAATGGAATAGTATAATGAATTTTACTACTAACCCTTTATTGGGTTTGGACTTGAAAACCAACTTTCCTGTTGCCGAAAGTAATGATGTGAGTAACATTGAACAGTTTACCCACAAGTTAAGACTGCTAGAGAATGATCTATACAAGCTACAGAGGCTAACATGGCAACGAAAACATCTAGAGGCATGCCTGCATTTCAAGTTAATACCTAGAGGAATGCGTGTCCTCTGTATGCCCTCTTATGGTGAGCAACATCCCAATCTACTTAAATTATGGCAGCAGATTAACCTCGAAACGAGTTACCAATACATGCAGCTGATTATTGATTATTTTACTCCGTTGGAAACGGAGCTGTCACAGAAAGTAGAGAAATTAAATACTGAACTTTGTGATAATTTTAACCAGGACTCATGCATGAGAAGATTAGAAAATGTCTATATGCAGGTAGACTCTTATGCATGCAAACTCCAGCAGGTTAAACAGAAAAAACTGCAGCGTGACTATCGTGATTTCTGTGAGGGCAATGTCTTTGTTTGGCCCAGAAGAACTGTGAATACTACCCCGGCTTCTACTCCTGCAGCAGCCATGGTTACCATGGATACCACCTTAACTGAGGCTGACTTGGTTAGCCCTCTACCTCAGGAAGCAAACGTTGCGAGATCTCGTCGGACTTCCGGCACCAGCTTTGCCACGCCTCCTGAACTTCCTCTTCACATTGAGACGGCTAACACTGTCTCTACACCACAACCGAACCAAGAAGCGGATTGTGCTACTACTAACACCAAGAAGGATCTAGGGGCCATAAGGAAGCATGGAACTTTTCCCTCCAGCTCCCGTGATTTTTTACCTCTACCCATCAAAAAACCTCCGTTTCCCAGAGACAGGTCGAACAGTTGGGACAGAAGGAAACGGAAGCTCTCGGGCGAGGATTACCAACAGCGAAGAAGGCGAGCAAGATAGAAGAACATTTATTTTTCAATCTTTCGGATCTCCAACTGAGCGTGTATGACGTTAAGGTCCTAGATAAAGGATTATCTTTCATTCCCTCTCAAGGTAGCTTTTTACCCCAAATTTTAACTGACTTACGGCTGTTCGCTAGGAACATAGCCATCAAGCTACTGTTTTTTAAGGATGCACATACTGAGAATGCTAGTAATTGTATACCTGATTATCAAGTGTTCAAAAAGAAAAGTACCTTCTCCCCTATGCTACCGAGTCATGTGGAAAGCTTTGTCAAACTCTGTGAGAGAGATCTATATGAGTACTTCTTGAAGGGCAATAGAAAATGTTTATATTATAATATGTCCAAAGATGAAAGCGTTTCACTTAGGGAACTCACACATAATCAATCTGTGACCATTAAACCGGCAGACAAGGGAGGGGGTATAGTTCTATTGAACACTAAAGATTATGATACTTATATGAGTAACATGCTTGATGATTGTTCTAGCTATAAACACGTTGACCAGGAAGCTCTGAATAAGATAGTTAGTAACATCAATGATACCTTGTACGACCTACTAATGGGTCGTCAGATCAACAAAGATCTTTATGATTATTTCTCTACCCCTTTTCCACATCTTCCTGTGATAAAAGGCTTGCCCAAGATGCACAAAGGGCTCCAGCTGAGACCTATCGTCTCAGGTGATGGTTGGAGCACAGAGAATATCTCAGTATTTCTTGAAAAAACGTTGAAACCATTTGTTAATAATATTCCAACCATCTTGAAGGACACCTATCAGCTCTTGGATATATTAGATACTCTAGGGGCAGTATTTAATAAAGATAGACACCTCCTGGTGACTATGGACGTCAGGAACTTGTTCACTTCCATTCCCAACGATGAGGGGATTGAAGCTATTAGAATGATAATGCAGGTTTTTCCTTTGATAGATCGTAATACAGAAATTCTAGTATGTCAGTTGTTAGAGCTGGTGTTGGATAATAATGTCTTTTGTTTCAAACAGCGTATGTATTTGCAGGTAGCAGGGGTTGCCATGGGCACCCCCTGCGCCAATACATACGCCAACCTAGTGGTACATTACTGGGAGAGGGAATTCTTATTTACTCATCCCTCTTTTAAAAAATGTCTAGTATACCAACGTTTTGTGGACGATATTTTTATGATTTGGGATGGTAGTGAACATGACCTTTGTACATTTGTAGAGTATCTAGAAACCACTACAGGCTATTTAAGATTTACTGTGGAAACCTCCTATGATAGTATTAACTTTTTGGATATCAGCCTTAGTATTAAGGGTGATAGACTTTCATCCACCCTCTATCGGAAGGCATGTTGGAAAAATACTATCCTACAGTTTGATAGCATGCATCCTCGGCATGTTTTCAAGGGGATAGTAAAAAGCCAATTCCATAGGCTTAAAAGGCTCTGTAGAGACCCTATGGACCTAAAGCTCCAAGTGAAAGAGATGGAGCTAATTTTTGTAGAAAGAGGCTATGATATTAAGTTAATTAATCAGGTTAAAATAGAAATAATGGGAGAGACACATGATGCTGATTATCATATGCCTTCTGGTATTACGGCTGCTAATAAATCAGCTCCTAAAATGACAATGACCCATGAAAGAACCATGTTTGTTACTACCTATACGAATGACAGTGCGACCATTAGGAGAATTATCTCTAGACATTGGGGAGTCCTAACATTGGATAATAGAACATCAGAGATAGTAGGCCCCAACCCTGGTTTTATATACAGGAACAATAAAAACTTAAAAAGGATCCTATGCATAGATCATGATACAAGTAAGATTAATCTCTCATTGACAGAAGTCACGTCAGGAGAAAGGGGAACATATCCTTGCAGAAGATGCAACTATTGTGGATACGTATCTAGGGAACAAGATTTTATACATCCAGTGTTAGACTTCTCCTTTAGCCCTAGGTTCTATGCAGACTGTAACACCTCGGGGCTAGTTTATTTAGCTAAATGCCATACATGTACAGCATTTTACGTAGGCATGACTAAAAGGAGTTTTAAACAACGTATTTATGACCATGTCTACGACATAAGGAAAAAGAATATGCTGAACGCATTGGCTAAACATATTTCTAACTATAATGATCATGGCTTTGAGTTTAGGGTACTTCAGATTGTACCACCTAGGCAGAGGAAAGGTGACTATTTGAGCTATTTGGAACAAAAAGAACTGGAGTGGATATTTAGACTAAGAGCCCATTATCCACCAGGCCTAAACACGTATATTTCTTTACGTTCCATATTAAAGGCTCGTAGATAATAAGATATTTACATCACGTATTTGGCACATATCTATTTTTATACCATTTTTATACCATGAATTATGGTCTATTTTCAGGCTTTATACCATATCCTGCTATAATGTTTTATTTATTTATATACATACATATATTTATTAATAAGGTAGTCTATACCAAATATATTGTATACTAGTTTCTTTGGTTTTGGACGGTTATGCATGGTTAGATTCATCTAACATGAAGTTTTTGTACCTTATATGTATAAATATATCTATTTATGTTTATATATTTTTATAGCTATTGAGTTATTAATTGCATTCATTTTATATGTATATTTTTTATATATATATTCTTTTTTGAATACATGTTTTTATATTGAATATATATATTTTTACCTGAATATATATACATATACATACAACTGTACTAGATAATCTAACTTGAAAGGTTGAAATGGTCACAATATTGTGTTTTGGTTCACGGAGGGTTAACTTTTTGTTAATAACCTCCCCTTAGTTGTTCATTGGAGGGTTTGAATTAATTGGATTATCTAAGCTAATCAACTATGTATAAATATGGTTGTTATTCTCTGTGTGGTGATCTGAAGAAGCGTATTGTTACGCGAAAGCGCTCATCCCTGTGTTTCATCTAATAAATCATCGTGTTTTAATACCTTGGATTTCATCATTGTCTCCTGCCTCTGCGTTGGAACTGAACGTGTTTTTTCTACTATTTGCCTCCTGGTTTGTAACGGACAGTTCCTATTTGGAGTGGTGATCTCTGTGTTAAGATAATTGCTATGGTGTTCAAAAAAAGTTGGCTTTATTTGCAGGTGATATTATTTTGTACCAGATGGAACCAGAAAAGGATATCTCAGTGTTGTGGCATATTCTGAAACAGTTATGTTTTTTTCAGGGAAATAAAATTAATGACAATAAAAACAAAGGCTATAGTTATAAACAATTTACCCACACATGAATTGGTCCAGCAATACCCATATCTATGGAGACATGATAAAATGAAGTATTTAGGAGTATGGATAAAAAAAGTATTTGGTTAAGGGAACTAAGGATATGTGAGAAAAGACTAAACAAAAGATAATACAAAAACTGAGAAAATGGAAGCACTTGCCTATGGATATGGATAGCAAGACACAAGCAGTACAGATGTTTTAGTTCCTTTAGTTTTACACACAGGTTCTGTATATTTCTATCAACCAGAGGAGATGTTGTGGACTGTAATTAATAAAGAATTGAAAGATTTTATTTGGGAGGGGAAGAAGGCAAATCGGATAAGTTGATCCATCAGAACAAAAAGGTTTAGGATTACCTGATTTGAAGGGATATTGTAGAGCTACACAGTTAAGGCTCTTACACATAACACAAGCAGAAAGCTACAATTCAAAGTGGAAAGGGAAAATAATGAAACATGGAATAATTCAAGAAATAGGAAAGCATGGGATTTTTGGATTCAGATCCTTAAGGAGAATAAGGACAGTCATACAGAACATTATATTCATAAACTAGCAGAACATACTCTAAGAACTAAGCCAACACAAGAATGGAGAACAGATTCTGCCAATAGGGATGACTGCAATTAGGTGTACAAAGAACAGACGAGAGGAGGCTGGAGTTTACTGGAGGAAGCTGGCAAAGGACCAAGGTACTGAGAACAAATAATTACAGAAGGAAAGGTAAAAGAATAGGAAGAGGCCAATAAGACATTTGGATTGCAGGCCAGTGATTGCTTTCTCTGTCAGGGACTGATATCAGAGTACAGACAAACAGAAATGGTAGGGAAATCCTAAATGAAAGACCTGGACTGGTTGAGTTTGTAACTTAATCCAGCACAGTAGTTGTTAAAAAAGGAATAAACAGTAGGGCATATACAATATTGCATAATAACTACAGGACTCAATCAGAAGAGGTAAGAAAAGATTGGGGAGATACATTAGATATGCAAATCACAAAGGAACAATAGGAAGACAAATGTATGGCTCACAAATATGCCACAAAGTCTAGAAGATTTAGGATTTTTATCTAGAAGTGCTTGCATAGATACTTTTATTCCCCAAGCAAATAATATTTTTTCTTCAGGTAGATGGCAAATGTTGGAAGTGTCATATGGAAGAAAGAGGTAACTGGAAACATATGTTTTGCGACAGTAATGAGATGGCAGAGTTTAAAAAAATTCCCTCCAGAGTACTCTGTCAGGAGCACTGGGGGAGCAAATCAGCGGAACTAAAGAAATTATGCTTTTGAGCTGGGATACAGGATCAGAATTGCCTAGACATAGTAAGGTCTCATTAAGTGTTTGTAAATGTGAACATGATAATATGGTTTGATTACTTTTATATAACTGTAAGTTTGCCTATGTCACAAGTGATATAAAAATCTTTTAACCCCCTTTTCTCCATCACTAAAATCTAACCATCCCCATTAAACCATTCACTCCTTTACCCACTCAAAAGGTTGGGGGCTGGGAGTGGTGAAATCCAGCCAGAACCTTAGATACAGGTGGGTCCTCCCTCTCCAGAGGAAAAATGTCCTTAACAGCTCATCAGAGAGAAAGCACTACTCCCCTTAAAAAAGCATGAGTTGGGAAACAGGTACCACATATCTATGAATGGTGATTTTAGATATGCATGGTGAAGAAGAAATGCCTACCTGGGCAGGGAAAGCATCATAACTCATAATGCCTAATTACTTAATCCCTTCCCTCAGCTACTAAACAATTGGCAACCATCTTGCAACCAGAAAAGGAAACACGTCTGGTCACCATCAGAGAGCACCTGATTAGAAGGAAAGAAACACAACCCCACAGCAGGATGGACAAGCTGATATAAGATGCGAATGTCTACGATCCCTCAGGATAACTGAATGATTGATCTTATCAGAAGTGGACTCTGGTTTGCTCTGTTCAGCCTGCTACATCTGTGGCTTTCAGTTATCCTACATGTAGTTGACTAATAATCCAAAGAATTCTGGCATCCTAACTCATTTCTCTAACTTTATTCAGTCTTGACCATATTTTCTTTTATGCAACTTGCCTGCAATATCGCACTTCACACATTTATTCTGTGCACCTCGCAGGGTGTTTTTATCTTCTCCATAATTGAGTTACCATGCAGTCCATATATGTAAGCAAAACGGGGTGTGGAAGGTGAAGCTCACCACATGAGGGGTTCGGAGGGATGTAACCTTCTAGAAAAAAAAATGATAATTGTGCTGGGTGTATAATAGTTTGGTGAAAGAATTTTGATCTGCACAGATCAGAAAGGTTGGGTTTGTCAGGTGTATGTGTACCTAAAGAAAAAGGCTTAGTTGTTTATCCAGTGTTCGGGTATATGCCTGAGAAGACACACAGTGGACAGCATTAAAAACAGGTACAATCCTCCTAAAAGGGAAAGTGAAAAAAGGACTTCATGTGCTTTACCCAACTCACCTGAGCTGCTCTGGTGAGGGAATTTAGTACACAATGCAGCTCTATGGGGTTAAGGTTATAAAATGATAATGAGCATCATTCTGTTGTCTGTCCTGTGCTGGATTCCTTCAAATTCTGCTTGCATAATGCACACATCTTAGCAAATCACTTTACCACCAGTGAATCCTGGTCACTCCTAAAAAGAGCTACTTGTGTTAGTGAGCTTGCCTGGTTATCAAATGAATAAAACAAAATGGATGCCTAAGCACTAGACATAATTTTGTAAAAAATACGTGTAAACTGGCAAAGGAAACTGGTTTTGCAATACCATTCATCTTTGTCTTCCCTGACTCTCTCTCTCAACAGAATTCTCCTTCTGTTGTAACTCTTCACATTGACATTACCAAACTCTTGTATATCAGTATATGAAACAGTGCACACATTGTCTGGAAACACTCCCTATTATACACTCTTATGAAAGTTAAACTACATGTATGGAGACCTTGAGGGGACAAAAAAAATAGACAATAGAATATAGCAGATCATACAAAGAAGGACATGATGCATACTTTAAAAAATGCCTTTACCTTCAGATGAGTGAGGATCCCAGCTGCAGTTTTTAAACATCTATGCACATCCTTAGCTTCATCAACTGTTATACTAAAGAACAAAAGCAGCTCATTAAAATCCTGACATGATTAAAACAGCAAAAGATACAAACAGCTGAACTGTGCTACTTACTCTTCTTTTCCAGCTAGTCTTGATGCGTATTTAGTATACCACAGAGCAATATCAAATGCCATAGACACAAGCTCAAATACAGCATCTTGCTGAGCACTGAGAAATGAAATAAAACATGTTCCAAGTTACAGATTACTGAAATATGCAAGACAGTCCTGAAACCTGAAAAGAAAATCAACAGAACTTTTCTTATTAATTAAAGGAATACTCTACCCCAGAACTAAAAAAAAAAAAAAAAAAAAAAAAAAAAGTTTTTTTCACTCTATCTTATTTCATGGCCTATTTTAACACCTCAAAATCATTCTAAGTGCTTTATTTGTAATTTTAGCCTGTTTTCCACAACATGGCTACCAATGGCGCTTATATCAACGTGATCTTGTTCTCCCTAAACCCTTTCTCTTTCCCATTCATTCACAGTTTAAATAATATTCAGCATTATATCACATGATTAAAACACCAAATTATCAATAACTTGATATACTACTACTACTACCAAATGCAGTAATAATCATGTTCAAAAACATTTAAAAATAATTTTTTTAAAAAAACACTTCTAGCACAGGGATAAAACCTTGACTACAGCCAAGCTGACTCTCGTTCCTTTTGCTACTTAGGTGACTGAAGGAGCGGCAGGGAAGATGGGTGTGCCTATCATAGGAAAGTAAGTGACAGCACAGACATTTTTTGATCAGGACTGGAGACATCATGTATGGGGGTGTGTGGTCCAAAGAGGAAGAAGGATGATGAAGGGCGATAAGCCGCATGTTCCTATTGCATGCTCACACCTTGGAAAAAGCCATGTAACCACAACAGGAGGGGAGGAGCAATGGGGTTGGCCATAAAAAAAATACTCCTTGGTGGATGGTAGGACAACCAGATCCCCCCATGATGCCATTACGATCCACACTGGCCAAAGCCTGTAATGGAAGTAGGTGTTAAGAGAAGCTGGCGAACCCAGGGATGGACGTGGGCACTGGTGCAAGGTATCACAAGATGATGCAAGAGGGACAAAAAGTATTTAAAAAAAACACTTATAAATTTTTAACAGAAATTCCATTTTATGAATTTAATTTACATTTAATTATCTCATTTTCCAATTTTTCAATTCAGGTTTAACATTTAATCACTCATTTAATTGTGAATATTTTATCAGTCAATCTCATTTCCATTCTTCTCACCTTTAAGCAGGATTCAGAAAATGGTCAGCCACAAGCAGGAAGGCTGAAGAAAAAGGGTCTTTTAATGCAATGACACAAACCAGTAATTCATAGACATGCTAGCCTCAATGAAGAAAGACTTCATTACTGACAAATCTCTTAATCACATGGTGATCAAGCACAAACAAGCACTTAGCTACAATAATCACCACCAGTGGCCTTACGCATCACATTTGCACAAGCACCCCCATATTTACTCCCCCACAAACCTACACACACAAACAGTGACATATCCCCATACCTCTCAACTACCCCTGACAGAAAAGAACGTCTCTGATGTCTCTTATAATTTCCATGTCTCTGCCACAGACAAATGCAATTAGTCAATAACGTCAGATATTACTTTCCAGGAGTAATTCCCTGTGTTGGTAAAGTTTCTTGTAAAACAGCTGAAATTGTTAATGCTGCCATTTGTTCCTCGTTGGTCAGATCCGACCACAAGCTAATCCCCCTAGACATCCACATCCCGCCCCCACCCCCCATTAGGAAAACCACCGTAAAAAATTTCTCCAAAGCCAACTTCACGCTTCTTAAGGCAGAAGTGGCAAACTTCACGACACCCATGCAGACAGACAATAGAGGTACGACTGCTGAATCTACAGAAATGCACTTTATAAGCACTTACACGAGTGCATGGATCATGCTATCCCTAACAGAACCAAGATGCTATCCTCCAAAAAAAGGAAGCCAATCTGGTGGTCCCCTGCCATAAACAAACTCTACAACAGAAGAAAGAAACTGTTGCCAAAAAAAAAAAAAAAGAGTAAAATCCCATGATTGGAAAAACTCCCTAGTCAGCCTCAGTAAGAAGCTGAGATCCCTCATAAAATCCTCCAAAGCTAGTTACGAAAAGAAAATCACCCCTGACTCTAAAAACAACCACAAAGCTCTTAGAGTTCTCTTAGAACCATACCTAACTCAGATTACTTTAAAACCCAACTTTTCTTACACCTATCTTCAAAATGGAAATGTTCTTGCTTTCACCCTACATAATCCCAAGGTTCCTATAGACTAAGCCCCTATACTCCTGCACCTTTATGCACTCTAATTCTAGCTATGATTTAGCTGGCTCTAACTTCACTGTATGGATGAAAATATTGAAAAGTTAGCAAATCTATATTACAATGTTCTTACTGTGTGTACATTCTATTGTAAATTTGCATTTGCAGTGTCTTACTATGTTTTCTTGCTGTGTGGACTTTCATTTGTATTCTTGTCATACATTGTATTGGTTGTACTGCCTTTGGAGCTTTTCTCCCCGGGGCCTCCACTGAAAATGGGTTCTTCTTGGCCCAGTGGACTTCCCCGGTAATCAAACTGAAATAAATAAATAAATAAATAAAACAAATAAGCATTCTATCACTATGTCAAGAATCTCAATAGCAACACTCAGATCTGCTCTGAGTTACAGCACAATGGCACTAAATATACAGAACCAACTGATATTGCCAACATCCTGGCAGATAGGTTCAGTGCTAACTTTACCCCCCTCTCACCCCTAAAGGGCCCATCTCTACACTGGAAGAATGCAAAGTTCCTGTAATCATGGCTGCACAGGTAAAAACCACACTCTCCAAAGCCAAGAACACAGCATCCATGGGACCTGACAACATCCCAGGCTGCGTTCAAGATGAAATTCAGAATGAACTGGCACCCCACCTAAGCACTATGTTCAATCATAGCCTCATCTCAGGCTTTGTGCCCACCGAATGGCGCACAGCGACGGTTATCCCACTCCACAAAGGGGGAGCCACCGTGGATGCTGGGAACTACCGCCCCATTAGCCTAATGAGCCTGGTCTGCAAGGCCATGGAACGTACCATCATGGATCTTGTACACAAAGACACTGGTAATCTCCAAACTCTGGACCCCACCCAGTTTGGGTTTGTAAAAGGCAGATCATGTTAACTAAACCTGATAGACTTCTTTGAAGCAGTCACCAAAGCCGCAGACGAGGGTAAGGTGGTTCACACAGCCTACCTAGATCTCGCTAAGGCTGTTGACACCATCCCCCACTCTGGAATTATAGATAAACTCACTAAACTAGGTATAAATCCTTATGTCACAAGATGGGTTGCCAACTGACTCACTGACAGAACCCACACTGTGAAAGTATCAGACTCCAAATCCGACTTCAGACCAGTGACAAGTGGAGTACCACAGGGTTCAGTCCTGGGTCCTTTCCTGTTTGGTATCTACTTTTCTGAAGTACAGGATAACACAGAAGGTCTTTGGCTAATGAAGTTTGCAGATGACTGCAAACTACAAGCCATAATTGAAACTCCTAATGATGTGGACATCATACAAAAGGGCCACATGGAGACAGATGCCTGGTGTCAAAGCCATGGCCTCAAGCTCACTGCCAAAAAGTGCACTGTCATCCCCTTTGGTAAAAACTCTGTATCCATGAGCTACCACATAGGTGGTAGTCTACTTAACACCAAAAGTGTGATAAGAGACCTTGGGACACAGGTGGACAGTAGTCTCTCCTTTAATAATCACATCAAGACAGTAGTCAGGAAATCCTTCTACATGGCACATCGCATCACAAAAGGTTTCTCATCCAGGAAAAAAAGAGGTCATTGTTTCCCTCTACTCGTCACTCATTAGACCCATTATAGAGTACAATGCCCCTTTTGGTATGTACCTCACAAGCCATCTACAACAACTGGAAAGGCCGGAGAGGTACCTCACAAAGAGGATTACTGGCCTCAAACAGATGCCCTACGCAGACCGTCTCAAATAACTCCAGCTTTACTCCGTCGCATATCGCCTACTCAGAGGCGATTTCTGCCTAACATGCAAAGCTATGTCAAACCCAGAGCTATAGGACATGATCCACTTAAAGAAATCCCAATCCCTCTGAGCTACATGCTCTAGGGACCTAAACCTTGTCACTACAATAAATAGAACATGCTGGAGGGATAGATTCCTGTCCCAGAGACTTCCCATACTCTGGAACAAACTACCTATCTATATCAAACAAAGCTCCTCATTAGGACTCTTCAAGAAAAATCTTGATGATTGGATGGGAAATAGGAAATTTACCCCAGGGATCACCTCTCTGGCTCTGCTCAACAGGGGCACAGGAAAATAATTATCTTGGGTGGCGAAAGCCAGGGTATCTTTTTGGCTTGGCTTATATAGGCCCTAGGGCCAATCGCCTATTACCCACCTATGAACCTATGCCCAGTATTTTACATTCTGAAGACTAAACATAAGTTAAATAAGAGAATTTATGAGCACTACAACTCTTAAAATTCATGAAAAAATGCTTTGTTTAAACACTTGATTGTTTGCAATGATTTTAAAAAGTTTACATTTTTTAGAAAAGGTGTTAAAGGATTATAGGGGTGGTGACTGGGAAAATATCCTTTTATCTAGGGAATTGTTTTGGCAGATTCAATGTTTTCTTTTGCTTAAATGAACACTTGTCAATCAAACCTATTTTAAAATGAAAAGCCAATGAGTTAAGGCGGTAGTAACAAGGTGACCAACAGTCCCAGTTTTTCCAGGACAGTTCCGGTTTGGAAGTCTCTGTCCTGGAATCCCAAACATTGTCTTTGGAACACAGAAATGTCCCAGTTTAGACCACTCAGTCAGGATGGTGACCTGACTGCCCATGACTGCACATTTTGCAGCACACCTCAGTCTCTCTCCCCCATGGTGCCAGCCGTCGATGAATGTGCATCGCTTTGAGCATCCTATCATGTGGCCTCTTGCCTCCTGGGTGGTGCCGTTCACAGAGTGGCATCCCCACAGTGATGGGTGAAGGACAGGCACCCAACCTGCCAGCCCCAGTGCAAGATGAAATGACGGCCCTATCTCCACTCCCATGGGGGCTGGGAGAATAAGATTGCAGACCTGGCTTCTCGGGGTGGCCGTCAAATGTCCCAGTTTAGGTCCTGTAACTAAACGGTCACTTTGGGTAGCAATCATGTGGCTTATTGCACTATGTTATTCAAGCAGTGTATTTCTGTTATGTTTTAGTTTGAGGAAGTTTACTAATTGTGAAAGTGCTCGATTAAATTTCTTTGATCCTGTGATACTGTTTTTTTTTTTTTTGTTTTTAACACTACAAACCTCAAATTGCAACAATGCTACAATAAAACTCCTAAATTAATTAGAAATATGTCTTACAAAACCCAACACTGTGCATCACTTTAGCACCTAAAATAGCTGGATATCACTCATGCAATTTCTTTCCCATCTTCAGGATATACTTAAATTACTTAACACTCCACAACTATGCCCAGCTCCTGAAAATGTTATAATCCCATATTCAGCAAATAGAACCTTAAGGCTTACTGACAAAATGTTCGTAACTGCAACCGATTCCAAAAACAGAGCTGGTGATTCTCACTCAATTTACAAAAAATGGAATTCTCGTCCCCTCTCCACAAAAGAACTAAAAGACTTAAGAACATTCAAAACAGAGCTTAGCTTACACCTACAAAAAACTTTGCTTTGTACCTGTGTTACTGCAGGTTAAATTTCTGAAATATGGAGCAATAAAGTACAATTCCTATATATCTTAGGGCAGAATTTTCCACGGAGGTACATTTCACTAGAGCTTGACTGACTAACAATGCAGTAGTAATTTTACTTTATTTAATCATTCACTCATCTGTTCTCTTACACCCACTTTATACTATTCAGTATCTTGCTGGGTACAAGCAGAGATTTCCTGATAAGCTATAGGAGCAAGCCATAAAACAGTTTAGATTCATAGATATTCCAGTTCCAGCAAATCTTATGACCATTCACACCTTGCCAGTACCCTCCTACAGGCAGCACCTTCTTTCTCCAGGACCACCATACCAGCAAAACCCATAGTAAATTTGTGGATACCCATTTAGTCACTAGTTTACATTTAAAGTAAGATAGTGATTGCACTGCTTAACATGCATGAGACGTTTATTCCAAAGGTATGGGAGGTGCGGAGGTGGTACCTTATAAGCATGCCTCTCCATTGTGCTGTATTTATCTGCTGGTGAAAATTTAGGTCCCTGGTTCTTATATTAGTAGCTATATAATAATTATGCCCCCCCCCTGCCTTTTTTTATTATTCTACGGTGTGGTCATTTATTTTATGTTATTCATAGCACTGTCCTTTCAGGGTTAACCTTCCCTCTCTCTGCTGGCAGGAACACCCCCAAATGTGTCTTTTAGTCAGCTTAGCTTGAACTGCCTGACAGAGTTCATTCCTGACCCAATTCAAACAAAACCTTGACAACTGGATGGGAAATCATAAATTTAACCCAGTCCCCCCCCTACCATGTCACTTATGGACAGAGACAATCAACAAGAAAAGCTTTATTCCAATGAACACCCCCCTAGAAATTCTTAGTTACCTCCCTAGGCTTGTAGGGGGTCTAGTAGTTGTCAGCCTAGTAACAACACATTAACTGATTAACCTGAGTGATTTAACAAAGAATCAAATATTTTATGAGGGACAGGGCAAAAATATGAAGCAAAATCAGGGATGTTCTGCAAAATTCTGGACAGTTTTTTTATTGATTGACTGCTGTATGTTTATCAAGTAAGTGGGCTGGTCAATTGACCTTTTTCAGACACAACCCAGGATCAAATACCAGTAAAGACAACACTTTACAAAAGTAAAACGTTGCATTTTTGTGTACACTTCATACAGCTGAGAGGAATGTTTTATGAGTAAAGTTTAATTTCCTTAAGTTAGTGCAGACCTCTGTGCTTATTACCTTTCACCCACTGAGTACCAGGACAGGCTTTCGCTCTCCTGTCTAATGGCATTATTGACTGACTGCATTTGTCTGTGGCAGAGACATGGAAATTATAAGCGACATCAGAGACGTTCTTTTCTGTCAGGGGTAGTTGAGAGGTATGGGGATATGTCACTGTGTGTGTGTAGGTTTGTGGGGGAGTAAATGTGGGGGTGCCTGTGCAAATGTGATGCGTAAGGCCACTGGTGGTGATTACTGTAGCAAGCAGCTTTACAAATACATTTTCAGCATAAGCACGTGTACAAAACAGTTTGATATACAAATGAGATTATTCTTTACAAAACTCCAGCTAGCTATGCTAGCATATGTTACACATCCACTGCCCTGCTTCTCCTAGCATAATTGGTAATGCCTCACATCATCACAATCAGGGCAAGCAAGACCTTAACATTTACGTGCTTGCAACTGTCCTTGGTGTCCCAAACTCTCTGCACTTTTATACTTCCTGAAACTGCACCACATGCAAAGTCTGAAGTGTGTGTGGTGACTGACTGCTTTGCAGCAGGGAAGGAGAAGGGAAGACCTGCATTTAAGGATATCTTTTGTGGCCATGAAAAGATTTCCATTCTGAAAAACAGCAGCACTTGGATCTGAAAAGATGAGGGGTTTTCATGTTGGGATCGAAGAGATTTTAGATGCCTCTATATCTTTCTCATGTGGAGTCTTGTCATGCACATCATGAGAATCACATATGCCATAAGATCCAAAATTCTGAGGTATTCCCTTGCAGTGACTAAATTCTGTGTGGAAAACCTTAGAAATAGATCTAAATAAAGATCAACTTTTTCCTGTGGAAGAACAGTTTTTTGAAATGAGGTGTCTAGTTGACATCCCAGGAAACACAACCCTGTGAGAGTAAGTCAAGAAAGACTTAAATACTCTATTAGAATCTCAGTTTGTGCAAGAGATCTTTCGCCTAAGAAAGAGATTCCTGACACATTGAAAAATATTCTAAAAAGAGAAGCAAATTGTCTATATATGGAAAAATGGATACCCTGTAGCCTGTTATGAGCTACTATCGGAGCGAGACAATTTCTAAACACTCTTGGTGTAGTGGATGGTCCAAAGGTAAGGCAAAGGACTGAAAACCTTAAGGAATGTTGAAAGTCTGGATGAATAGGGCTGTGATGATAAGCATCATTTAAGTCTAGTGTTACCAGGAAACTTGAAAGTGGAACAAGAGGTAGCAGTTGTGAAGTGACAACATTTTGAAATCGGGCACTATTACAAACAGGATTAGGAAAAAAAGATCCAGAACTGGTCTCCAATGCATTTTCTTTCTCTGGCAATACCAACATCCCACATGGGAAGTAGGAACTAGTTCTATCACTCCTTGAGACAGCATATGATGAAGAACAGGTGGAAACAAAAGTCTGATCTGGAGGATGAGGAATGGTCCCCTAGAAAGGAGGAATTTCCTCTTACTGACATCTGTTACTTTGATGAATGACTTTCAGAACCCATTCATCAAAAACAATCTGTTGTCAAAGAGAAAAATGGAGATTCAGACTTTCTGGAAGAGAAAGAGGCCAGTGTGGAAGGGGGATCAGAAGGTCTCCTGAATACTCACTCAGACTCATTGGACTGTCCTTAGTTTGGAGTTGGTAGGTTTAAGACTTCTTTTTGGAATCCCCTTGCCGTTTCTTATTATCACCATTACAGTATTCTTTACAAAAAAGAGAGTACAAAATCTCAAGAAGAAAGTTGAGAGGAGGAAGGCCCAGTAGAGCCCTCAACAAAACCATGCAGGACAGCCCTGACAAATCCAGCTCTAGACCTATAAACAATATCCATCTTATAGTGCTTGGTAAAAGTATGCAAAGAAGACCAAGTAGCTGCCTCAATAATAGATTTAATATCTAAACCTTTGAAAAAAGCACCAGAAGAAGCCACAGCCCTGGTAGAATGAGCCTTAACAGAAGGAAGGCTTTTCTCATGGGTAGGTACTAGGCTATCTGCCTGGAGGCATTTATAAGCCTAGCCAGAATGTTTTGGCTTTCGCCTCCCCCTTAGATTAGTTAGTTCCCTGTGCCTCTGCCCAGCAGAGCCACTGAAGTGATCCCCGGGGTGAACTTTCTGTTTCCCATCCACTCATCAAGGTTTCTCTTGAAGAGTGTTAGCGAGGAGCTCTGCCTAATGTAGATTGGAATCTTGTTCCAAAGCATGGGAAGTCTCTGGGACAGGAATCTATCCCTCCAGCATGTCCTATTTATTGTTGTGGTGAGGTTTAGATCCCTAGAGCGTGTGGCTCAAGGGGATATGGTTTTCTTTAGGTGGAGCATGTCCATCAATTCTGGGAATAACAAAAGGAAATGGCTTTAGATATCCAAGAAGAAATGGTTTGTTTGGAAACAGCCAAATCCAAAGACCTAGGATGAAAAGAAACAAAGAGCTACTCAGATTTACTAATGGCTTTAGTTTTACCCAAATAAATCTGCATTGTCTATGCAAATCCAAGGTGTGGAGAAGGGAAAAAGGTGGGTAAATAAATAGACTGGTTAAGAGACAACTCATTAACCACCTTGGGCATAAAAGAAGGATTGGTATGAAGAGTCACCCTGTCCTTATGAAAAACCAAAAAAGGAGGAACAGCCATAAGGGCATGCAGCTCTAAAACCCATCTGGCTGTGGTAAGGGCCAAAAGAAGAACAGTCTTCCAAGAACAACAGTGTAAGGAAGCTGAAGATGCAGGCTCAAAAGGAACCTGAGTCAATTTTTCCGAAACAAAATTAAGGGCCCAGGAAGGAGGAATAGGCTTCCTGGGAGTCCTAATGTGAAGGACACCTTTAAGAAATTATTTGACCTTGAATCTAGAAGATAAAGGGGGCGTCAAATGCAGACAAGCAGAAATAGCTGACAGATGGGCTTTAACAGAAGAGCATGCTAGCCCAGCATTGAGCAATTCACACAAATGAGAGAGAACCAAACAAACTTCCACAGTAAGTGGATCAAGGTTACCAGACAGAACATCTCTTCCATTTGAATAAATAAGATTTTTTGGTAGCGGGTCTCCTGGCCTCCTGCAGGACCTGAAGCCTATCCTCAGAAAAATGTGTCTAAAAGGGATCAAAACCTATCAACCACAACGTCAGTTGAAGACAGAATAGGTGGGGATGGATGAGAGACTCCTTGTCTTGTATGAGTAGGTCCATCCTGTCAGGTACCTTGTGATAAAAGTGGAAGTTGTCTGTTCAGAGGGGAGGCAAAAAGATCTACTTGAGCAATACTCCACTAGTGGACAATATCTAGAAACACATCTCTGTGAAGCATCCACTCATGAAACTGTCTTATGGACCTGCTCAGAGAAACCATCACAATATTCTGATCTGAGAGGATGTAAACCACATGAAGAGTCACCTGATACTGGACGGCTAGGTCCCAAACCTGAAGAGCTAGACTGCACAGGAGACAGGAAATTGCCCCCCACTGCTTGATGATGCACCACATCACTGTGGTATTGTCTGCAAAGATTTTGAGGGGCCCTGGAAAGAAAAGAGAATGAAAAGCCTGAACAGCCAGGAGAAGAGCTCTCACCTCTTTGATACTGATGTGGTCCTTCTTTTGATGAAGAGACCAAAGGCCCTGTGCTTTCAGTGGACTGAAGGAGGCCCCTTATCCCATGTCAGAGGTATCTGTAAAGAGTCCCTAATTTGGGACTGAAGGTTGAAAAGGAAGCCCTGGGTTAGGGACAACTGATGACTTTACCATTAAATTTCCAGCTTGAGGCATGGGATAAGGGGAATTGGAGAATCCAAAGGATAAGAATGTTGAAGCCAGACTTACTTAAGGAACCAGTGGAGCTTTCTCATATGAAGCTTGGCCAGAGGAAGTATAGAAATGGTGGAAGTCATGTATTCCAGACCCCTTAGAAACTCTGTGGCTGTAACGGAGTCCAGAGGAAGAAGGTATTGAAAGAACACAATCAGAGTTAAAGCTTTGGGAGGAGGCAGAGAGACACCAGCATTGGAACAGTCAGGACCCTGCACCATTGAAAAACGTGATCCTGAGAAGGATTTAAGAATGACTTTTGGAAATTAACTGTAAGCCCTAGGCCTTGCAGGAGACAAAGAGCAAAGTGAGGATGCTTAATTAAAATCCCTGGAGAACAGGCTTGAATGAGCAGGCTGTCCAGGTAAGGAAAGATCTAGATTCCCCTCAATCTGCAAAAAGCAATCACAGGAGTGAAGTATTTGGTGAAAACCCTTGGGGAAACAGAGGCCAAAGGGCAAAGCAGAGAACTGAAAATGCAAGGAATCAACAGAGAAATGTAAAAACTTTCTGAAAAGTAGATGAATTGGGATATGGAGATATGTATCCTTGAGATCCAGGAAAACTAGAAGGCCTGATGAAGAAGAAGAGGAAACCAGGTTTGAAGGGATAGCATCGGAAAGGAAGGAACCTTCGAAAAGGTGTTGAGAGAGATCCAGAATGGGTCTCCAGGTGCCTTCTTTCCTCAGGACCAGAAACATTCTGGAGCAAAACCTTTTCCCCATTTGAGAAGTTGGAACTCCTTGAATTGTTCCATGAGACAACAAACCCCGAAGCACCTCCTGAAAAAAGGGCAGCTGTTCCTGAGGAGGCTGAAGAATGCCCAAAAAGGGGGGGAAGATATTTCCAAATCATATAATACACCTGGAAATTTATGGATAGAAACCAAGAATCTTAAGTAATCTTTAACCAAATTGGAAGGTACAGGGAAAGACGAAGAGACACAGAGAGACAGAGACAGAGGAAAGTAACTCAGAAGAGAGGGGCAAGGATAGTCAGACAGCACCTGGCTTGTCTGGAAAAGGAGGCTTCTGAGCTGAAGGAGTTTGAGTAGACTTAGCTTTCTTACCTTTGGGGGGGGGGGTGAGATTGTCTGCACATAAAGGCAGGTTTATTAGGGCAATTCCTTTGAAACATGGGAAAAGATGAAACAAAAATATGTTTCAAATCCTGTAAAGCCTTACCCTTTTCCTGAAGGGACTTAAACAGCTCAGCAGCAGTGGCACCGAAAAGATGTTTGTTATCTAAAGAAGAATCCATCAGCTTAGCCTTAACATCATCAAGCAAAACCTGAAGGCAAAGCCAGGAATACCGCCTCAACACAAAACCAAAAGCAACAGCTCTAGACGAGGCATCAGTTGCATCATAACTGCATTTAATAGAATGGCAAGCAGCTTGAGAAAATGGCCTCCAGCAAAGAAAGACCTGACGTCTTCCCTTCAGAGTCAGGAAGATATGAAATAACCTGACAAGCTTGAGACAGAAGAGCTAAAATATACCTGGTCATATGGGCATGGTAGTTTACTGCCCTGAAGGCCAAGGTAGCAGAAGTATACACTTTCTTACCCAACCTCTCCATAGTTCTGCTGTCCTTGTCAGAGGGAACCAGCTTTGTAGAAGGTAAAAGCTTAGTTGGCTTATCAGAAGCAAATGAAACAGAAGGGTCAGCAGAGGAGCACTATAATCTGCAATCCTCATGCACCTTATAAAACCTATCAGTTTTTTTGGGAGCAGGGAGTCAGGAGCCTGAGAAGCTGCAGCAAAAGCATCCAACAAGGCAGTAAGAACAAGAGGGATGGCAGAGGGCTTAGGAGACTCCATTTGAAGGAGCTCATAACACCTTAGCTGGGCATCAGAGACCGGAGCACAATACCACTTAAAAAAAACACCATCATACAAGAAATTGTATCAACAAAATAAAATCTCCTTAAAACAAGAATCAGGACTAACAGATTCTTCCAGGAGAGGGAATCTGAGAAAAATAGGTCAAGGATTCTTCATCAGATGAAACTTGCTCCCTAGGCCTCTTAAGAGGGGTAGAAGACCGGGGGGGGGGGGGCAGGAACAGAGACCCCCCCCCAAGAGGGCTTCAAAGCTACAAGTGCATTAAACAGACCATTTGTGAAATCTTGCCATTCACATTGTGGGTCTTTGGCAGCAGGAGAAAGGTGCTTAGTTTTCTGCTTCTTTTTCAAGGGGACATCAGCCCTAAAGATCTTAGGTGGCTCAGATCCCTAACAACTCTCTAACTGTACTAGGAATCTCTTCCCTGACAAAAATTTGAGGAACACATCTAGGTCCTTCGGAAATAATCAGCCATAGTTCCCCCTGAACATCTGAAGTGGATGTCTACAAGGCCTCAAGGGATGTGCCAGAAGCCGGATCCATGCCGGCCTCCAAAACAGTCACTTCAGAGGAATCAGACTGAAAAACTGGGCAATCATCTGGGCTTTCACTAAACTCAAGAGAGATGTCTTGTGGAGGTGGTACAGCTGAAAAATCTGACCAACCTTTCTTGGTTGTCTTCTTCACGGACGGTTGACCCTCAGGCCAGGACGATTCCTCTATAGCATCCTTAGCCAGCAATTTAAGACAATGGTTCTCTAAGTAGACTGCTAAAGAAGAGAGATGACTATGCAAGGTTGTTGGAACAAACACCTGACAAGTGGAACAAAATGTATGGTCATGAGAAGCACCTAAGCAAAAAAAAAAAAACCCACTGCTGCTCGTGATGATCCTTACAAGGAATCAGTCTCCCATACTGGCATTTCCCCTTTTTGGATGACATGAAACCAACAACCATAAAATAAAATGAGATAAGAAGAAAAAACTCCAATGGGGCACTTATCTGAAAAACAGCTTGGTAACCAGCAGATGAACGAGTGTTCAGACTAATGATCAAATTTGGTGTTCAGACTGGTGGCAAAAAAGTTCTGAGGATGGTACATCTGTACGTCACCTTTATGCCCTGTGCTATGCACTGGGAGCAGACTTGTGATGTATGGTGTTCCTATTACAACTTAAAGGCTTTGGCATACTGGCCAGATATTGGGTTATTCTTGGCAGGGGAGCTCCATTGTAAAGAATACTGCAACACTGATACAGAAAGACATCAAACTTTAACATATGAGCCTGACAATTCAAAATTCTAACAATCAGCGTTGCTGAATATACACTTTTTTCCCATACCTATCAATAATTTTCCCATCCTTATTAGAAATAGTAGGATTGGAATTAACTAAATGTTTAGCAGCAGTGGCGTCGACTAAAATTTTAAAAGACTGTGGAACTCTACACATCCTACCTGCCTTTTTAGAGACAGCTGGCTGACTATCAGGAAAACTACAAGCACTAAGACACATACACTAAAGCAGGCAGGACAGGAGGAATGGGTGCATGTTCTGGATCCTCCTCCTGTGACAACTTATAGTGTTTTCTGAGGAAATGAGAAACTTCAGTGTTCTACCACAAGTAACACTAGTACATTCTAGCAATAGTCTCAAAGAAAGAGAAACCCCCACATGCAGAATCAGAAAATAAGCTCACATGGGAGTCTGAATTAGAAATCAGAGGACAAAAACCTTGAATCTGTCCCTGCATCTTCCTGTTTAGAATCAGAGTCCTGCATCTCTTCAATTTGAGCAGAAATTACTTTACAGGAAAAGATCAATAACCTGAATTAAACCCTGAGCTAGTCCCAGTAAACTACTTCTATCCAAAGAAAACTGAAGAGGAATAGACACATGCTTGGTTTTCTGTTTCTTGTTGACAGGAAAAGAAGGGCCAACTGTGTTACTAAAGGCAGACGTTGCTTCCCCAGGAATGGGCACAGCATTCTGATACAACAGGAAAACCCTTCCCTGTTCCTCTCCCAGGACCAACAATAGTGGCTCTCCTTTGCCCACTGAGGGGACTCCAACAGCCGCAGAGGACGTGGCTAACCCCAGGTCCATATTGGCTGTAGGTGCTACAACAGAGGGATCCAGGGTAAAAGATGAGTGGTTTAAGGTACAACACATGGCCACAGCAAGGTCACCAAACTGTGGCTGAGGCAAATTGCTAGCCTATTGGGGTGGCAAAGGCTGTTTGCTCAACTTTTTCTTTTTATGGCTGGAAGATGGACAGACCATGAGACTCTTAGTCTGGTCCATGGTCAAGCTGAAAAGGGTGGTTCTTTCTTGGGGAAGACAAACAGTAAATGCTGATAAAACTACCAATCCATAAAAGTTACTTTTTGACATAAAAAACAGAGTAAAAAGCACTTTAAAACACTATGACAGCCCCCAAACAGAAAAATAAACACAATTTCTCCAGAGAAAATATGTTTTCAGGTAGTTTATACTATTTTAAACTGACAGAAAAAATGAGTACTCTGTTTAAAAGCACACTACAGATTCAAGACAGTCTGTTAAGTAACAACACTCCTAGTTTTAAAATAATTTTCCTGAAGAGGAAATTAATAAAACATCAACAAAATTTAAGAAAATGGAAGCCCCACTCCCCGCCCAAAGGTAACTCATCTGCCCAGCAGTAAAGATCTGAAGGGCTTCACTCCCAAACTTGTCTTTTATTCAGCTCAGCTCAAGCTGCTTGATAGTTTGGGTGCATGAAGGGTGATCTGAAGTTTTGGAAGCTGGCTGGCCTTTATATCCTTTGCAGGATATAACCCATACAGCTAAGGCTACTACAGCAGTGATCAATATGTAGACCATCTGCACTGCCACCAGCCAGATGCAGTTACTCTCAAGCTTCATATATGCGTTCAATGTTCTTAAACATCTCTCCTTAACATAGCTGGCCAAAATGGAAATGTTTTACAATGGAATAGCTTGGTCTGCTGTACTAAATCACATCACTGTCCATCACTAAAAGCAGCTCAGTGGCTAAAATTTAAACAGCATTCTAAACAGTTCATTCATACACACGACTCATTTATTGATGTATACAAGATTCAAATCACTGGCTGATTGTGCAAAAGTGTATGCACAAGCATATCTACTTAAACCAGAAGGAATGAACAAGGTAATTATTCCCACAGCCAAAACAAAAAAGATGTCTAAAGCAATATTTTCCATAAATGATTAGAAGCTATACAACAGGCAACCTACAAATTATAGACAAATTAATGTCTAAATACTTCTTAAAAAGTCACTTACCAATGTAATTCTGACACCATCTTTTCCACAGTCTTCCAATACAATCCTACGAAATACTACATATTCTGGTACAAACTAAATTTCTGATCTTTAATTCCAATTAATATGCATACTCTTCCTACTTAAATCCCATGATCTGCTTTGTCCACTTTGTTTTCCTACATCAAAATCACACTTACTGCACTACCTTAATTAGTTCAGTTAAGAAGCTGTCTTTGCCCTTGTCTCATTGCAATCTTATGTTTTGGCTGTAGCCTAGTTTACCAAATTAATTATACTCACTTTTCCTGTCTACATGCACCCAAATCCAGATCAGTAACTGTATGATTAATGCTGTTGTTGTCTTTCGGCTTTTCCCGGTTAGGGGTCGCCACAGAGGAATTCCGATCCGCTAATGATTGGCAGTAGATTTTCACAAACGCCTAGGTGCCAGCTCAACATTCAACCTTCAACGAAGGCACGCTCATTTACGCAGGTCTTTCGAATGCCCACCCAACCGCAGGGAGGACATGCAGACTCCACACAGAAGGCACTCCCCGCACTCCAGCCAAACTGTATGATTAATAATGCATGTAATAATGTCTGGTATGTCTAATCCAACTCAGATTATTTACAATGCTAAGATTTACTGAACTGCTTAAAATAATTAATTTAACTTCCATATGAATGTCTTGTTTATAATGGTTGCACTTTTCACGGGGCTTCCAATGAAAATGGGCAATGTCCAGCAAGAACTGTTCTGGCTAACAAATGAAAATAAACAGACTTCTACCTTTCTGGCAGTGTATTCAAATGATCATATTTTAAGAGCCTGCATTTTAGAAAGCTGGCACTCCTTTAAAAATACAAACAAAAAAAACAGACTAAAAGTTAATACAGTTATTTTTGATAAAAATGTACCTGTGTGCTTTCTCAAGGTACAGCATTAACATATCCATCCATTTTCTAAATCACTTTGGATAAGGAATGTGGTGACAGCAAGCTGAGCATGACAGACCAGACTTCCCTGTACAATCAGCAGCTCCAAGCTGATCATGCAGGATCCCAATTATTGCCAGCAAACTGAAAGACACAATATTTCCAGTGTGCCATGGGTCTGCCCACTGACCTTCAACCAGTGGGCAGTGCGTGGTATACCGCTCACAGGACGGAGTGGGGAAGCATTTACAATGGGTGTTCAAACTACCTGAACTGATCCTCACAGAATAACAGAGTTTCTGCTCTAATCTAGTAAAAGTACAAAGGAAATTCATTTTCATTGCTTTTATTCGTGATCACATCTTTTCAGTTAGAACTTAAAGCATGTGACTATCGCTGAGGATGGAGACAGACAAAGTGAAAGTTATTTACAATGACTCAGCTCTGGCTTAACCACTACAGTCTAGTACAATGTCTGCCATACTGGATCCATCCACTGGTCACTTTTTCCACACCACCTTACTGATGTCTGCTAACCCTAATCCTGCACCTTACTTATGAAAAAATTATTTCCGTAACACTACCACTTTACAAGACAGCTTGCACAGATCAACACACATGCACTACACTAAAAATATATCTACTCCTATCTACTATCTATACTCTACCTTAACCACCTACGCTCACATAACACTCCTACCCCATAATGCCAAAACCTTCAGACTATCTGAAAGTTTCAGCCTTAGTTTCCCAAACCAACACTTACCTTACCCACATGCATTCCATTCATCAAAAATAATAAAATACATTTCAAAGAATGGAACACTTGACAGCAGTTCACAATCACTCACTCCACTAGCTAGCAGACTATTTGACAGAGTGAATAACAACCTTACATATATATCTATATACATATATATCAGTATATAATAAACTGGGAGCCATTATTGAATCCCCAAATGATGTGGATATTCTACAAAAAGGCCTTACAGAAACAGATGCTTGGTGCCAGAGCCATGGGCTCAAGCTCAATGGCAAGAAATGTAGAGTTATCCCCTCTGGGGAAAAAACATGTACCCATATATTACCACATAGGTGGCAGCACACTAAACACCGAAAGTGTGATAAGAGACTTAGGGACACAGGTGGACAATGGTCTTACCTTCGATAACCAGATCGCCACAACAGTCAGGAAATCCTATGTGGCACACCTCATCACTAAGGGCTTTTCATCCAGAAAAAAGGTTATTGTCCCACTGTACTCATTCCTCATTAGACCCATTATAGAATACAATGTCTGGTTTGGTATGTACCTCACAAGACAGTTGCAACAACTGGAAAGGCCGCAGAAATACCTCACTAAAAGAATCACAGGCCTAAAGCAGATGCCCTATGCTGACCGTCTAAAAAAATTCCACCTATATTCTGTCGCATATTGTCTACTCAGAGGCGATCTCTGTTTAACATACAAGGCCATGTCAAACCCAGAGCTGTTGGACATGCTACACTTAAAGAAATCCCAATCCCTCACAGCCACACGCTCCACTGATCTAAACTTTGTCACCACAATAAACAAAACATGCTGGAGTGATAGGTTTCTGACCCAGAGACTCCCCAGACTTTGGAATTGACTGCCCATACATGTCAAGCAGAGCGCCACTTAGGCCCTTTTCAAAAGGAACCTTGACGATTGAATGGGAGCTAGGAAATTCACCCTGGGGATCACGTCAGTTGCCCTGCTAGACAGAGGTCCAGGAAAGTAAATATTCTGGGAAGAAATAGCCAGGGAATTGTTATGGCTAGGCTTGTATAGGCCCTAAGGCCGATAGCCTAGTACCAACCTATGAACCTATATATATGTGTGTGTGTGTGTGTATATATATATATATATGCTCTTGCAATAACCCAGACTAACCATTTTGTACCTCCTTGCTATTTGACTCTTTGCACCCACTCTTTTTCTTATATCTAACATTCTAAATTATCCTCTACAAAACTGTTTCTGTTACTTCATTTCTAATAAAGGCATAAAACCACTACTTTTCAACTTCTTACAAAGATGTAATAGAGTAACTAGGTACTTTACTTGTATTTTTCTACTTTACATTTTTTTGTAATAGAGTAATTAGGTACTTTACTTGTATTTTTTTCTACTTTACTAAACCTCATATTGCACTCAAATGCTTTTACTTCCAGCTGAAGGTTTAAAGTACATGTTTTTAGATTTTATTTGTATATGTTTATATATTATGGTAAATTTTTTGTTTATTCTTACTATAGTAGTATTGTAGAGGAGCTTTTCTCCCCGGGCCTCCACTGAAAATGGACATGTATCCAGTTGGACTAGCCCGGTAAACAAATGTAAAATAAATAAATAAATAAATATATATATATATATATATATATATATATATATATATATATATATAAATATATATATATATATATATATATATATATATATATATATATATATATGGGTCTATTTCAGTAGACTGAAATTCCACATTAACAAAACTCATTTTATCGAGACAAAAATCAGCAAAATCTGAATTTACTGAACCTTCACATCACCAGAAACTTTAACAGGGTATGGAGGCATTTGGTCAACATTAAAGCTAAAAACACACCGCAGCATGTCAAACCTACCGAGGTGGGTGCTGCACCTCCCACAATCCCCATGCCCCAACCCCCCAACTATATATATATATATATATATATATATATATATATATATATATATATATAAATATATATAAAACAGCAACCAGCACGTAATCCACAGCTAGGACATCCACTTCCTTTTCACCAAATAAAGAGCATTCACGATAAAACTTTAAAATATTTATTTGTAAATAAAAGATATTAAAAAAACTGTTCAGTCAATAAACCTCATAGAGCCAAGGTGGATCAATTTCCCATAGATAAGCGCTTTCGGATCCAACTACTGATCCTTCTTCAGATCTAATTATCCACCATTTTCTTCCTCTATTATATATTAAACTCTCACCAATAATCATATGCCTTTCTGACACACCTCCTCGAGGTCCAATCACATTCATAGGTTCATAGGTTCATACTAGGCTATCTGCCCTAGGGCATTTATAAGCCTAGCCAGAGTGTGTTTGGCTTTCGCCACCAATTTTAAATTAATTTTGCTATGCCCTTTTTTGAGGTTAGTATACTGTGCCTCTGTCTAACAGTGACACAGAAGTGATACCCGGGGTAAACCTACGATCTCCCATCCACTCATCAAGATTCCTCTTGAAGAGAGTCAATGAGGGACTATGCCTAACCTGGACTGGGATTTTATTCCAGAGTGAAGGGAGCCTCTGGGTTATGAATCTGTCCCTCCAGCATGTCCTATTTATTTCAGTGCTGAGGTTCAAGTCTCTCGAGCGCGTAGCTCGATGGGATTTGGATTTTCTGAGGTGCAGCATGTCCATTAATTCTGGGTTGGACATGGCTTTATATGTCAGGCCAGGCACAGATTGCCTCTGAGCAGGCAGTATGCCACTGAGTAGAGCTGGAGTTTCTTTAACCGGGCAGCATATGGCATCTGTTTGAGCCCTTTGATCCTCTTGGTGAGGTACTTTTGGGGTCTTTCCAGTTGCAGCAGGTGTCTGGTAAAGTACATCCCAAAAGGGGCATTGTACTCAATTATGGGCCTGATGAGGGATGAGTAAAGAGGCATGGTGACCTCCCCTGATCTAGATGTGAATCCCTTCATGATTAGGTGGGCTATATAAAATGTTTTTCTAACCACTTTGGCCACGTGGTTGTCAAATGAGAGATTGCTATCAACTTGGGTCCCTAAATACTTCTTCCGTACTTAATGGATTACCACCTATGTGGTAATTTGTGGGCACTTTGTTTTTTCCAAAGGGGATGACTATACACTTTTTGGCATTTAGCTTGAGGCCATGGCTCTGGCACCAGTTGTCTGTTTCTATGAGGCCCTTTTGTAGGATGCTTGTGTCAGCTGGAGAGTCGATTATGGTGCCCAGTTTGCAGTCATCTGCGAACTTGGTCAGCCACAGTCCTTCCATGTTGGCCTGTACCTCCGAGAAATATATACCGAACAAGAGAGGTCCCAGGATTCGTCTCCTCAATCTCCTTCCTTGTAACTGCGGTTTCAGTGGAAAAGCTGTATTAAGCCCTGGCGCCTTATAGGCTCTTAGTTTTCCGATCCAATGCAACTCCTTCCGTTCCAAGATATTGTTTATATCCCCTCCTCTTTCTGGCATCTGGATTGTTTGCAAAGCTCTGAAAACAAAACTATGTCCCAAATTGTCTTTTATGTGTTTTACTAGGGTTTTTTTTCATGCTTAAGCTTGATGTCACTTACAGGTTTAGAAACCCTCTCTTTCATTTGTCTGATGGTTTTTCCTATATAGAAACATGTGCATTTCAAGCATGTGGCCAAATAAACCATGTTTTTTGTAGTGCAGTCTGCAAAGAAGTTACTTGTATATACCATCTTAGTATCCGGGTGTATAAATTCCCTATCTGTGCAGATGTATTTGCACACGGTGCATCTTCTGCACGGGAATGTTCCTTTCCTATGTGACATCTCTTGAATTTTATTTTCATTATCTTTACATAGTATCTGTTTCAGATTTCTTGCATTCGTAAAACAAAAACTGGGGGATTCACCCACTATGTCTTTAAGTTCATCATTCGTAGTGTATCTTCCAATTATCTCTGATGATGTCACATACTTTTTGTGTGTCTGTTGTATGTTTAACCACCATCCTCAACTCTCTTTGCTGTTGATACTTTGGACTTTTTTTGTATGCAGCATGTTTGTGTTGGCCTATATATATATATATATATATATATATATATATATATATATATATATATATATATATATACATATATATATATATATATATATATTCCGGGATCAAACTACAGTGGGGAAAATTTCCCCATGTTAGCCAAGTGCCCCTCTACTTTCAGTAAACTCAAGTTTAGCTGATTTTGTCTCAATAAAATGAATTTCGGTAATGTGAAATTTTGGTCTACTCAAGCAGACCCCTATATATACATATATATATATATATATATATATATATATATATATACAGATATATACGTATATATATATATATATATATATATATATGCACACACACACACACAAATACAGATAGATATAGATACATCACATAACGCATATATACACACATGCAAACATACACACACACACACACACACACACACATACATATATATATATATATATATATATATACATATATATATATATATATATATATATATATATATATATATATATATATACACACACACACACACACACACACACACACACACACACACACACACACACACAGTGGATATAAAAAGTGTACACACCCCTGTTAAAATCCCAGGTTTTTGTGATATAAAAAAATGAGACCACAAATTTTCCCACCTTTAATGTGACCTATAACCTGTACAACTCAATTGAAAAACAAACAAATCTGTTAGAGGAAAAAAATATAAAAAACGTACAATTAGCTGATTGCATAAGTGTGCACACCCTTGATTATTATTTATTATTATTTTATTTTACATTTGTTGACTGGGCTAGTCCAACTGGATAAATGTCCATTTTCAGTAGAGGCCCGAGGAGTTAAGCTCCAAAGCTAGGACAATGCAATTAACACAACATCTTAGGATACATGAGATAGATAAAAGCTATTTACAGTATGTATAACAGGCTATCACCGTAAAATTTACAGCGCAGAATACAGGCATAATAAAGGATGCAAGTACAATCTATAGTTTACAATGCAGAAATACAGGCATAATAAAGGAATGCAAATACAATCAAGGTATTCAAGAGATAATTAGTAACATAGCTTAATAAGGAAGAAGCACCTTTTAATACATTTGCTGGACGTTTGGAAAGGATTTGTTCTGACACTACATAAAGAAAATAAAAAGCTGATCAGACTTTCTAAAGTCCTTGGTTCTAGTTGAACAACACCAGAGCTAACTGCACACATCCAGTAAATACAGCACACACACTGCTTTCCTCTGTCATCCTGGAAATAATGGTAATTTGATTATCTCTGTTTCAGCCTGAGTTTAGAGGCCACACTGGGTATAAAGGAGGGATCAGTCCTTGATGTGATGAACAATCGTGTAAAGATCTAGTGTCATGACGGCTTACAGGTGAGACAACCTAAGTATGTGCTAACTATCAAGGTGAGGTTTCCAAGACAGAAACTTTAAGGCACAGCTGTTGGCTAGTTCAAAAGAGAGTACAATTAGCTTTTTAACAAAAAAGTTAAGGTCCCAGGATGGACGGGCTGTTTTCCTGGGAGGTATTTGGTGGAATACCCCATTGAGGGGAACTTTAACTGTACACAGGTAGACAGAAGAAACTTGATGGCCCAGCAGGCTGAAATGGACAGATGTAATTTGTACATAGGTTCATAGATTAGTACTAGGCTAACCGCCCTTGCGAGCCATTTTAAGCCTAGCCAATTATCCCCTGTGAGATTCAAACCCTATACCTTGTGTTTATAAGGCAAACACCTTAACCATTAGGCCACCCTCCCAAGTGTTAGCTAGTCCTGCATTAAATAACAAGGTTAAATAACTTAGGATCTGTTGCACCAAGGTTTTCTCTGGGACAATTTGGTAACATGAACTTCATTTGGTAACATGAACTTCATCCACATTTATTCAGGTAGGAATTTAGTATTTGGTTTGCATGCCTCCTGCAAACCAGCTAGCACATCTAGTGGATGCCAGCCTACTGAAATTGTAACGATGATAATTATGATATGGAACTACAAAAGGGAATGTGAAGGACACATACTAAGACCAAGACAGCAGTATCTTGGAATATTCTCCATATTCTGAGGGAGAGTGATCCTGGAGTCTTAAAAAAAAGTATCTATCTATCTATAAATACATGGGTCTATGTCATAAGATAGAACTGCATATGACAGTATAGCAAACCACAAAACACCAAACCAGCTAAAAAACACAAAGTTTTTGCACCCCTGCACCCGCACAACCCATGCATATTATATATACGGGTCTACTTTGGAAGACAGAAGTTTAAAAACTTCGAATTTCATATGGTCGAGACCATAAAATCAAATTTATGAAACTTTGAACAGTTTAAATGGAGATTGCCACACAGTGCAGAACAGGAAATTTACTGTTCTCTTCACTATATTTCGATCTTGGAGTTGGTATATTTAATTAGCAAGGGGTGTGGGAGGTGATTCCCTCCCTGCATAAATGTAAAAAAAATTTTGTTTTTATTTTTTTATTGAAGTTTCGAACTTTCAAAACTTTGATGTTATGGGCTCTGTGATGACCGTGCCCTGGCCCAGCAATCAAGGAGCCTCAATCCTCACCACTAACACCAAGGAGGTCGTCTCATAGAAGAGGAAAGGATAACTAATACACACAGTAAAGTACAATTTCCCTTAAGTGCACAAAGAGATCACAGTCAGTCTGGGGCTGGTTGCTCCCTTGCTCAACAGGTCCCCAATAAGACTCCCCACTGGCACAGCTATAGGGTCCAGGTCTCAGCCTAACTGGGCAAGCTAAAACCTCCAGTACCCTCTCTGTCCAACCAGTGCTTCGGGTCCCTGCCAAGCAGCTGACACAAGACACACACACTTTGAAATAAGTATTTATACAACTTCAAAAACACTCCTGGGAAAGGTTGACACAGATTCTCCAACTGTGCCCCTTTACCCAGACTATACGGTAGTAATTACTACCACCACCCAGTTAATAATATCAGCTACTAAAAGGCCCTTAAAAGGGTGTCCAGTTATTACTGTGCAATATTAATATCCAATGGTAGTATGACTAACAGTCAAGGCTTACTTTAGAGTGGCCTATTACAATAACCTTTATAAATATGCAATGTACTCTAGAGCTTATCTCTACACAAAACAGCCACAGGTAGAAGGTTTTAAAAATATTTAATAATAAATAATTAAAACACAAGACAAAACTACTACACCACAAAGATATCTAAGAGTTCAGAGATCACAGAAAAACTTAAAATAATACATTAGGACAGGTCTGATTTCAAAGAAAAATACCTAATTAATCTTTACTAGCTTTAACTATTCCTACAAGAAATCACAGTGCTGCAACTTACATGTGAGCATAAGGCAGAGTGCTGATGAGTTAGATGTCCAAAGTCAAAATGCTCTCAGTCTCTTGTGAGAAATAGTATTTTAAACATTACGAACAAACATGTCTCTAAGGCCCTCCTAAATTACATCATTTTTGACACTTAGGTTTTCCCAGTATTCATATTGCATAATCTTAACACCTGTTCTGAATTCTCAGGCCTCAAACTGCATTATTTAGCAATCTAACACCTGCTCAGAACATACAACAATACAAATAATTTCACATGTATATTCTAACAGAAACTAGAGCAATAAAGAACCTTCCACATCTAAATTCTAGTCATAAACTTTAGCCTTAAAACAGTGGGCATGAAACCTTCATCCAGCCGTACTGGAGCTGAATTTTAATATGAAAGGGTCACCACATGCTTCACTGGGCCAGTAGAGTGCAATGTTGTCACATATTTTGCAGTTCCACATTTCACAATATTCTTTTACACTCAAGAAAACATGCCTGTATTTTACATTGTTTACAGATGCCAGAATTATATATCAAATTCTATTTGACTAGGCTGGCAGCTTTCGCCCATCTCTCCCCAGTCGTCACCCCCCTCGGGAAACTCAAGCAAGTTTTTCAAGTGCCTCTTGAGAAACATCACTTCAGAGTGTCAGGTCTATCTGGGTGTACCTCACCCCATTCGCTGTCTTGAGATCCCATCTGCATTGGCATTGCTACTCCCACTGCGGTGCTGCACTGACATATCATATGCTTGCAACCCCAGACTCTATCTTAGCAACTTGGCATTTTGCTGACTGGCTCTGTTTAACCATGTTAGAGGGTTGTGATCTGTCATCGCAGTGAATTTTCTTCCATACTAAAAGCTGAAGTTTTTGTAGTGCCCACACTATGGCTAGACATTCCTTTACTACCGCTGCATAGCATTCCTCCCTGGGTTGGAGCCTAAGACTCAGATAAACCACTGGGTGCTCTTCTCCCTCTGAAGAAATCTGGCTAAGTACAGCCCCCACCCCATAGTTTGAAGCATCCACCTGCACAACAAAGTATTTGCTGTAGTCTGGACTGGCTAACACAGGGGGGTCCTCTCAAAGCTTTCTTAAGCTTTTGAAATGCCTGCTCACATGCTGGGGTCCACACTACCTTATCTGGCCTGTTCTTCCTTGTCAGGTCTGTGAGGGGAGCAGCTATGGTACTATAACTAGGAACAAACTTTCTGTAGTATCCTGCTGTCCCTAAGAATGCCCCCACTTGCTTTTTGGTAACAGGTGCAGGCCATCCCAGAATAGCTTCCACTTTCGCTGGTTCTGGCCTTATCTTACCACTCCCCACTCTATGTCCTAAGTAGGAGACCTCTGCCATACCCACCTGACATTTGCTCGGCTTAATGGTCAACCCTGACCTCTGTAGTCTGCCCAACACCTCCCTGACATGCTGAAGGTGCTCTTCCCAGGAATGGCTGTAGATAGCAATATCAACCAGGTAAGCAAGGACAAACCCTCCTGCTCCTGCTAAGATATGATTTACCAGCCTCTGGAAAGTCGCTGGGGCATTCGTCATCCCAAAGGGCATCTTTGTGAACTCATAAAAGCCAAAAGGAGTCAAAAAGGATGACTACTCTCTAGCACTGGGAGTCAAGGGCACCTGCCAGCAACCCTTGGTAAGATCAATGGTTGTAAAATACTTAGCCCATCCCAGCTGCTCTAGGGCCTCATCTGTCCTAGGCATGGGGTAAGCATCTGACTCTGTGTGACTATTTAATTTCCTGTAATTCACACAGAACCTGGTGCTGCCATCCTTCTTTGGCACCAACACCACTGGTGAGGCCCAGGAACTGTTGGACTCTTGAATCACCCCAAGTTCCAACATCTCCTGTACCTCTTCCTTCAGAGTCTGTTTGACTCTCTCAGGCACCCTATAAGGGGCCTGCCTGATAGGCCTTTGGGGTCCTGTATCCACCTGGTGCTGCAACAGGTGGGTGCTCCCTGGTTTCCCGGTGAACATGCCCCCAAACTCCTGCAACACTGCTCAGATTTCTTGAACCTGGGTAGGAGATAGCTGCTGGGACATTGCTACACCTTCCACCGAGGTGTCAGCCTGAACCTCACTGAGATCAGTCCCCAAGATCTCCCTAAGACTCCTCCTGCAATCCACTGCAAATTCTCAGCACAAGAGTCTCCCTATCATGGTAAGGTTTCATAATGTTAACATGGTACAATTTGTGCCCCTGCCATCTGCCTAGCACTTCCACCATGTAGTTAATATCACTTAACTTTCTTACCACCTTGTAGGGTTCCCTCCCAAGCTGCTTGCAAATTGTTGTGTCTGACAGGAATGAGAACCATCACCTATTGCCCTACACCACACTCTCTAGCTCGAGCATTCATGTCAAACCACACCTTTTTCTGTTGTTGGGCTTCTGCCAGGTTCTCCTGGGCCAGGCCCATGAGTTCCCTGAGCCTTGTCCTGAGGTTCAGGACATATGACAAAACAGACTCCTTGTGAAACTCACACTCACCTTCCCACTCATCTCAAATTAAATCTAGTGGTCCCCTCACCCTATGCCCATAAAAGCAACTCAAAGGGTGAAAAACCTGTGGATTCCTGGGGAACCTCTCTGTAAGCAAACAACAGATGGGGCAAATATTTGTCCCACACCCTCTTAAACAGATCTGCAAATGCCCATAGCATGGACTTGATTGTAGAGTTTAACCTCGCAACAAGACTATTAGTCTGGGGATGGTAGGGGGTGGTCTTCATGTGCTTCACCCCACAGGACTTCCACAGACAGGCCAGCAGGTCTGACATAAAATTGGTACCTCTGTCAGACGGTATTTCCTTTGGGAAACCTACCCTGCTGAAAATCTCTAGCAAAGCATTTGCCACCTTCTCGGCCTCAATGGAGGACAAAGCCACTGCCTCAGGGTATTGTGTAGCATAATCTACAATCACTAGGATATACTTTTTCCCTGTGGAATTGGGGTACTCAGAGGACCCACAATATCCATAGCTACCCTCTAAAATGGCTCCTCAATCACTGGCACAGGCATCAAAGGAGCTCTCACCTTGTCTCCTGCCTTGCCTACCTTTTGGCACTGCTCGCAGGTCCTGCAGTACCCTGTTACATCTCTGGAAATTCCAGGACAATAGAAGTTTTGCATAACATGCCTCTTTGTATGTTTTATGCCCATATGACCTGCAAAGTGACTATCATGGGCTATGGCTAGAAGCGCCAGACGGTAAGCTCTAGGCACTACCAACTGTTGTACTCTCTCACCTTCTAGCCCTCCCTCAGGGGTCCACTCTCTGTACAGTAACCCTTTGCTCCAGTATAAAGATTCCCCCTTCCCTTGAGAATCAGGTGCCTCCCTAGCTACCTGCCTCAAGCCTTGCAATGTAGGGTCTGAGAGCTGAGCCTGTCTCAAGTCTCTCCTTGTAACCCTTCCCAGCTCCCCTTCTGCAGGAAGTCTGGCATCCTCTCACAGTGGTGCCTCACTGTCAGCCTGGGTACTACTACTCACCCCTACCTTTGCAGTTACCCTGTCCAAGGGAAAGTACAGTTTTGTACCTACCATAAATGTAGATGTCCGATAGGTATGCATCTGCAGTCATAACATATGGGTTGTCCTGCCTCAGGCAGCCCTTCGGTCGGCCGGATTCCAAAGTCTGGGTCTGGCCTCGGCTGATGTCGCACTTTCCCCGACCTCAGAGCGTCTGGGGTATAAAAGCATCAGCCAACGCCATTTTCCTCAGTTTTTCTTGCCCCAGATGCCAGGTGCCCTCTAGGAAGGCTAAATTTGGATAAATGCTGAAAAGTTCTAAACATTTGCAAATTATATACATGTATAAACAAACAAATACACCATAATAGATTCCCCCAGCTAGCTAAAAGAGGGGTAAGCACCCTAGGAATACCACAGAGGGGAAGGAGGGAGGGTAATCCTGACTGCAGATGCATACCTATCGGACATCTACATTTATGGTAGGTACAAAACTGTACTATGTCCTTCAAGGATGCATCTGCAGTCATAACATATGGGTAGAATACCATAGCCAATCTGGGGGAGGAGGTACTAAGAAAAGGATGGTGTAGTTAAGATCCTCTGCAGGACTGCAGTTGCAAACCCTGCTCTGGATCTAGAGTATAAAGGTAGATTGTAATGCTTGGCAAATGTATGCACGGAGCTCCAAGTAGCAGCTTCTAAAATGTCCTTGGTAGCCACCCCCCGTAGGAAGGCTGTAGTGGTGGCCGTGGCCCTTGTGGAGTGAGGCCTGATATTTTCAGGAACTGTCTTTCCATGAAAGGAGTAGCAAAAGCGAATGCAATTTCCTATCCATTTTGAAATTGTCTGTTTGGAAATTGCTCTTCCTTGCACCCCAGTTGTATATGCTACAAAAAGTTGGTCAGTTTTTCTGCTAGTTTTTGTTCTGTCCAAGTAGTAGCGTAGTTGTCTGTGTATATCCAGGGTGTGCAAAAGTTTTTCCCCTCTATTCTGTGGATTAGGGAAGAGCGTAGGCAAGTGAATAGCTTGGTTCAAGGATACCCTAGATACCACCTTTGGCATAAAAGTAGGATTGGTTCTTAGTGACACCCTGTCCTGGTGGAAAATAAGAAAAGGCTGCACTGCCATTAATGCTTGTAACTCAGATACTCTTCTTGCTGAAGTGATTGCCAGAAGGAATGCAGTTTTCCAAGATAGAAACTGTAGATCCGCTGATGCTGCTGGTTCAAAAGGAGGTAGTGTCAGTTTCTCCAGCACAAAGTTGAGATCCCAGGCAGGTAGAGGGGATCTTCTTGGAGGTTTAATATTTTTGATCCCTCTCAGAAATTGTCTGAGGAGAGGGTGTGAGAAGATAGGTGGATCCACATTGTATTCTCCTGAAATTGCTGAAGCATGAATCTTAATGGAAGAATAGGACAGGCCATTGTGAAACAATTCTGCTAAGTATTCTAGGATATGTGTTAGGTTTGCCACTGTGACATCTGTGCCCTTTGATGTGCTCCAAATGAGAAATCTCTTCCATTTAGCTGAGTATGTCTTCCTTGTGGAAGGCCTGCTAGCCTCCAGGATAATGTCCTTCACCCTCTGAGATAAAACAGTTTTATTGGGATTTAAGGAATTTTCCAGGCAGTTAGCTGCAATGTTTTCAAATTGGGATGCAGGGTCTTGAAATTGTTCTGCATCAGAAGAAGAGGCCATAGGGGGAGAGGCCATGATTTTGCCTGAGACATGCTTCTCAATAATGGATACCAGTGTTGTCTTGGCCAGTCCGGAGCTATTAGTATCACTTTTGGCTGCACCTCCCTGATCTTCAGTAGAACCTTGTACATCAATGGGAGAGGTGGGAAGGCATATACTGTTAGGGCTTTCCAGCTGAAAGAGAGAGAGTCCACCCTCCAAGCTTGTGGGTGGTATGTCCTTGAGCAGAATGTCTTCAGTTGATTGTTGAGTGGGGAGGCGAACAAATCTATCTCCGGCATTCCCCATGTCTTTGCTATGAGTTGGAAGATGTCTGGGTGCAGCATCCATTCGTGTGCATCCATGGTAGTTCTGTTTAAGCTGTCCGCCAGTGCATTCTCTTTCCCTGGCACGAATTGGGCCTGTAGTTGGATATTGAGATTCAGGCATAGTTCCCACAGATTCATAGCCATCCGGCATAGAGGGTAGGAATGTGTGCCTCCCTGCTTGTTTATGTACCACATGACCGTGGTGTTCTCTGTCCTTATTAGCAGGTGTCCTTGTTGGAGGAAGGGTTTGAATGCCTCGATTGCATGCCTCACTGCCAGCATTTCCTTTTGGTTTATGTGCATGTTTAGCCGTCCTTGAGGCCATAGGCCTTGGATACATTTGTCCTCCATGTGTGCTCCCCATCCTCGGTCTGAGGCGTCCGTGGTGATGATCTGCCTTGGTTTTGGTTTGTTGAAAGGCAACCCTCTGTTGGACTGGCAGGCCTGAGCCCACCACAGGAATTCCTTTTGAAGGCATGGAATGATTGGTATCATGGTTTCTAAACTGTGACTGTGCTGAGACCATACACTCCGGAGGTACCATTGTAATTTCCTCATATGCAGCCTGGCATGCAGTATTAGAATTATGCAGGATGCCATGTAACCCAGGGCCTGCAGGATTTTCCTTGCAGTAAGCTGAGTTTGTCTTGTCAGAATCATGAAGTAATCTGGAAGTTGTTTTTGTTTTTCTTCTGTGAGAAAGGCCATTTGGGTGGTTGTGTCCAGATCTGCACCCAAAAAGGTTATCCTTTGGGATGGTACTAGTCTTGACTTTTGGATGTTGACTGTGTATCCCAAGGTCTGCAGCAGGTGTATGGCATAGGCCAAGTCCTTTATCAAATTTTCCTTGTTGTCCGCTTGTATTAAGCAGTCGTCCAGGTATGGGTAAATTTGAATTCCCTGTAGTCTGCAATGTGCAATTACTGATGCCAGGCATTTCGTGAATACTCTGGGCGCAGTAGATAAGCCAAAGGGCAATGCTGAGAATTGATAATGCTCTGATCCTGCAAGAAATCTGAGGTGTCTTCTGCAGTTTGGTCGAATAGGGACGTGCAGGTATGCCTCCTTGAGATCTAGAGTCACCAGCCAAGACTCCTTGCCCAACATGGGAAGAAGTTGCTGTAGGGTCAGCATTTTGAATTTTGGCACAATGATATAGGTGTTCAGTGCGGACAGGTCGAGAATAGGCCTCCATTGATTTTCCTTTCTTGGTACAAGGAATAGTCTGGGGTAAAATCCTTGGCCTTGTTCTGAACATGGTACCTTTTCTATAGCTTTCATCTGAAGTAAATTGCTGATTTGTTTTAAAGCCTCTGCCCTCTGATTTGGTGGAAGGTTTGGCATTCCGCCTCTTTTTGGCAAAGTGTGAAAGTGGAACCTGTATCCTTTGTCTATTATTTGCAGTGTCCATGTATCCTTTGTGATATAATGCCAGTATTTTGAGAATAAAGCCAGCTTTCCGCCCAAGGGTGCTTCTAGTTGATCCCTGGTAAGCGGAATCAGAGTTAAGTCATTGACCCTGGCCTGGTGTAGTAGTAGTTGTTGTTGCTGTTGCACTACTCCTCTGGTTGGCAGGCTGTCACTGACGGCCTCTGTAGGAGCCCTTCGATTGACCTCTGCCTCTAGGGTGCCTGCTCCTGCCTCTCTGGGCTCTGTCCGAGTCTGGAAAGGACCAATTCTTAGTAGGCCAGTTTCTGCTGAATCTCGGTGGTTGATCTTGCAGGAAATCTTTAACTGTTTGCACAGATTTTGCCTTTTCTTCAACCTTTTTTAAGATCTCCTGAGCAGAGGAGCCAAATAAATTTTGTTTCTCCATTGGAGCATCCAGGAGTTTAGCTTTGACATGTTCTGGCAAAGATTGCTCCTTCAGCCAGGCATGCCTACGAATAACTGCCCCAGTCATAGCTGATCTAAATGAAGCCTCCAGTGCATCATAGCCACATTTTAAGAAATGATTACTAACCTGTTGTGAGTTGTGTACCAAATCCTGAAGGGATTTACGGTCTAGGGTTCAGGAGAAGAAAGTTTCTTATTCAGTTCATCTAACAAATACTCCTGGTACTGTATCATATGAAATTGACAGTTTAATGCCCTGACAGAAAGAGTTGCAGAAGTATACACCTTCTTTCCCCATCTCTCTAAAGCTCTAGACTCTCTGTCAGAGGGTAGAGGATTTTTGGCAGTAGCGGCCGCAACCCCTTTAGGGCCCTGAGAAATAGTTTCTGGGTCTGCAGAATGGGCTTTATACAAATGGAAATGAGAATCCGGGACCCTGTAGTATCTGTCAGGTTTGGCAGGGGCCGGAGGAGAGTATCAGGGCTGTACTGACATCATTGTACACATCATCAATTACATTCAGAACAGGAGGTATAGCTAAGGGCCTATGCTGAGGCAAATGCATAGAATCAGAGAAATCCTGACCTTGCCATTGAAAATGCTCTCTCATGGAGTGTAGAGTCTCACCAAAGGAAAACTCTTCAGGAGGGGAGGCTGAAGGGATAGATTCCTCTGCATCTGAATCCTCATAAGGCGAGTAAGCCCCTTCCTGGTGGTCTGACAACTCAGATCCATCCGTGGAATCATCTGAGGAGTGTGAATCAGAGGGGTCAGTCCTGGGCCTTTTGTCTGGAGGAGGAGGTTGAGAGGCCCTGTCTGGGTGAGGTTGTGAACCCCTAATTAAGGAAATAAGGTCCTCAGCCAGGCTGAGGATCTGTGAACTAGAGGAAAGCCTCTGAGAGGTAGATTTGGTAGGCAAAGCTTTTGAAAGTTTGGCAGCTTTAGCCCTTGAAAAGGCCTTAATGGACATGGAAGCAGGGGGCCTAGCTGCCCCACGTGCAGGGGTAGAAATGTCCAAAGTTATGGTGTCGGACAATTCCTGAACACTAGCTTCGGTAGGTAGTTCTGAAGCCGACTCAGCCGGGGTCTCTCGGGCCTCGGTGGTCGGAAGTATGGTTTCGGAAGAAGGAATCGCCGAGGACTCGGTTTCGGCTGAAACTGAGACACTCGCGGTAGGCCTAGCCATGGTTTCAGCCGAAACCGCGGGCCGCGAGTGTCGGTCCTTTTCCTTGCGTTTTTTGACCATATGCGAAGTCGGAGTCTCCAACGGCATTTTATAAGCAAAAGCGGCTCCAAAAAATTCCTCTGCAAACTCCGACTGACGTCTAAGAGTTCGTCGGTTGAAGGAGGCACAGGCTAAACAGGCCGATACGTCGTGGTCTGGGCCTAAGCAAGGAAGGCAGTAAGAATGGAAATCCTTATGAGGTATTTGTTTCCCACAAGTTAAACAATTATTTACTTTGTCTGACATCGGCTGAGGCAAGAAAGAGTCCCCAACGGGGTACTTAGCTTTTTTCGAAGTCTTCGGTAGCTGAAATCACTGGATCTGACCGACCGGCACTTGCAAACAGCTTCTGCTTCGGGCACCGTGCGGCAAGAAAGACTGAGGAAAATGGCGTCAGCTGATGCTTTTATACCCCAGACGCTCTGACGTCGGGGAAGGTGCGACATCAGCTGAGGCCAGACCCAGACTTTGGAATCCGGCCGACCGAAGGGCTGCCTGAGGCAGGACAACCCATATGTTATGACTGCAGATGCATCCTTGAAGGACATCATCAGTACCTACAAGCAGCTGTGACTCACATTCAGTCTCACTGCTACAGCATAGCTCACTCCCTGAAGTAACCACCTCAGCAGTCCTGGCTGCAAGTATGCAGTCTGTCTGGGTCTCCCCTAGGCTACCAAACCCACATGCTTGTCTCCTAGCCTCACTGCATGTAACTGCATAAGTACATAGTACTGCCTCATCGAAATCCTTCCCTATCAGGACATCTGCAGGATGGTAATTCCATACCCTTGTTGTCTCAAGACAACCTACTACTGGCATTTTGTCTTTACCACTTACTGGCTCCCTCACCTTTGGTTCTCCACCTTACCTCCGTGGACACCTGCATGCCACATGGCCTCACTGGTTGCATTCAAAACATTTAACCCTAGCTCCTGGACGTGTACCTGGACTCGTGGCTTCCCTTGCTACTGGCGGATTCTGTTGGGGCAGTCTGTGCTGCCCACCATGGGTTCCTTTAGTCCCATGAGCAGTACTGGGGGTCCCTTTCCTGTGCAGGGCTGCGCTGCTTGCTAGGTATAGGTCTCCCTTCTTCCCCAACTCATCTGAAGTAGCACACTGTCTATCAGATAACCAGATCCTCATGTCCTCAGGCAAAGTGCTAAGGGCTTGTTCCCTTACCAAAAAGTCTGCCAGCCCTTCAAAAGTGGTGACCTGACATCCACTCACCCAGCTATGAAAATAAGTGCGCAGTTCAGCAACATATTCACATACATTTTCATCTGCATTGCATCTATGCTCACAGAACTTTTTCCTATACATTTCAGGTGTTAGCTTAAAACATTCTAATAAATTTCTTTTTACAGCAGTATAATCAAAACAGTCAGTGTCATGGATCTTTGCTAAAGAAGTTACAGTTTTACCATGGAGTAAGGGGGTCAGGAACCGTACCCAGAGCCTTTGGTCAACTTCATACTGTTTACATACCCGCTCAAACATATAAATGAAGCTATCAAAATTACCCCCCTCTTTAAACTATGGAAGAAATTTACTGACCTTCTGTGGTTCTGGGGTCTGGTTACTCCTTTCCCCATTACCTCCATGACTCTGGCGAAGAGTCAACATTTCCCTCATGCCTCCTCTGCCGTTCATTTTCCTCAGCTTATAGACCCCTCATTTTCACGGCTGCTTCTAGTTCTATATGCCTGGCCTCCAACTCAAGTCTCTTTAGCTCCAGCTGGATTTTTAAGTCCACTGCAGAAAGGTTGAGCAGTCCATTTTCTGAGGACATTGCATCTCAACTGTCAGTCTGACTGTCCTCCAGGGTGTTGTTTTCTGATGCAGCTGTAACCAACGCTGCAATCAAGTCCGCTTTAGTCAGGTTTCCATGCACCAGTCCCCTAGCCTGGCACATCTTCGCCAGCTGGCTCCCTGTCAGCTTTCTATACTCTTCTGCTGACATGCTGCCTGCTCACCCTAACACTAAGCTAACAAAAAAAATAAAACAATTGTGATCTGAACTCGTATACACTGAGTGACTGTTTTGGAGTACAAAACACTTTCAGAGATCACTGTACATAAGCTACAGGAATTCGATCTACCCACACCAGTACAAGCCAATTAGTATGTGATGTAGATCCCACCACTGCCACCACTTGTGATGACCGTGCCCTGGCTCAGCAATCAACGGGCCTCACCACTAACACCAGGGAGGTAGTCTCATAGAAGAGGAAAGGATAACTAATACAAACAGTAAAGTAAAATTTCCCTCAAGTGCACAAAGAGATCACAGTCAGTCTGGGGCTGGTTGCTCCCTTGTTCACCAGGTCCCCAATAAGACTCCCCACTGGCACAGCTATAGGATCCAGGTCTCAGCCTAACTGGGCAAGCTAAAACCTCCAGTGCCCTCTCTGTCCAACCAGTACTTCGTGTCCCTGCCAAGTAGCTGACACAACACACACACACACACACACACACACACACACACACACACACACACACACACACACACACACTTTTAAATAAGTATTTATACAACTTCACAGACACTCCTGAGAAAGGCTGACACAGATTCTCCAACTGTGCCCCTTTACCCAGACTATACGGTAGTAATTACTGCCACCACCCAGTTAATAATATCAGCTACTAAAAGGCCCTTATAAGGGTGTCCAATTATTACTGTGCAATATTAATATCCAATGGTAGTATGACTAACAGTCATGGCTTACTTTAGAGTGGCCTATTACAATAACCTCTATAAATATGCAATGTACTCTAGAGCTTATCTCTATACAAAGCAGCCCCAGGTAGAAAGTTTTAAAAATATTTAATAATAAATAATTAAAACACAAGACAAAACTACTATACCACAGAGATATCTAAGAGTTCAGAGATCACACAGAAACTTAAAATAATACAGTAAGACAGGTCTGATTTCAAAGAAAAATACCTAATTAATCTTTACTAGCTTTAACTATTCCAACAAGAAATCACAGTGCTAAAACTTACATGTGGCATAAGGCAGACTGCTGATGAGTTAGATGTCTAAAGTCAAAATGCTCCCAGTCTCTTGTGAGAAATAGTATTTTAAACATTACTAACAAACATGTCTCTAAGGCCCTCCTAAATTACATCATTTTTGACACTTAGGTTTTCCCGGTATTCATATTGCATCATCTTAACATCTGGTCTGAGTTCTCAGGTCACAAACTGCATTACTTAGCAATCTAACACATGCTCAGAACTTACAACAATACAAGGCATTTCACATGTATATTCTAACATAAACTAGAGCAATAAAGCACCTTCCACATCTAAATTCTAGTCATAAACTTTAGCCTTAAAACAATGGGCATGAAACCTTCATCCAGCCGCACTAGCGCCTAATTCTAATATGAAAGAGTCACCACATGCTTCACTGGACCACATATTTTGCAGTTCCACATTTCACAATATTCTTTTACACTCAAGAAAACATGCCTGTATTTTAAATTTTATTACAAATGCCATAATTATATATCAAATTCTATTTGACTAGGCTGGCAGCCTTCGCCCATCTCTCCCCAATCGTCACAGGCTCGACCATAGTTCAAAGTTTTGAAAGTTCTAGCTTCCAAAGTAGATCCATATATACATACACATACAGATCCATATATATATATATATATATATATATATATATATATATATATATATATATATACATACATGTATCAACTCTGAGATGCTTCACATTGGGGAAAGGGCAAACACCTGATCCCAAGACATATCAGCTTTCCGATTCAAATAAAATTTGATGTCCTGTGCTGTGATGTACTGCCATTTGCTATTATGGCAGTTCAATACTACAATAGGGACAAATATATCCACAAACATATACATACATACCTAAGTTTCTTGGGTTTCTGAGGCCAGAAATCCCTAGGAGAACAAGTTAAAGTGAAAAAAAACATGTCTCAAGCACCACCATACAGTTGAAATATCTCTTACCCCTATCCACAGTGTATGGATTGTACCAGTGGTCAGCAGAAAATTGTCTTAATGCACTTATTCTACAAAACAGAAGATGATGAAATCAGAAAGAAAAACAGCAGGAGCCTCGATCAAAGTTGCAAAATCTCAGTTCCTTTATTGTGGGACACAACAGCGCTACTGTATACATGCCTAATATCAGGCAAGTGAAGTTACAATTACACAAGTCAAACTCTTTGAGAACAGGCAGGGGGTGGGCTGGGAACTGCTTCTGGTTGGACAGCCAAGGGGGCTGGACTGAGGGGTTAGCCCTCCCCATGCCCACAGACTGGATGCTGGATCACTTATTCACTGTCACATAAGGGGCCCTTCCAGCCTGTATCCACCTCCCTCCGTAAAAGGATTTTTTCCATGTAATATAATCCAGACAAGGAACATCCCAAGAGGAAAACAGATTGAAATACTTTGTTAAAGTCTGTACAGTGATCTGTGGTGCTTTCGTGCCCACTTCATCAGACCTGTCCCTGACTATAAAGACATATAATATCAAAATAAAAAAAATAATAAATATAATAAAGAAATATGAAAACAAATTTTCCATTTTGTATATCATTCTGGCCTTTCTATTGGAACTGTAATTCTGCTTTTACAGGAAGGTAGGTGGGTTTGAGCAGGTAATGCTAATGATCAAAAATAAATTGGTGGCAAGACACAACCAGTTGGGACAAGAACATATTTAAACACATAAACTGATTATTTATGTATTTCTCCAAAAGCTATTTTTTAAATGAGAAACTTTTTCCTTTCAAATTTAGCCATAAATAAATCCAGGAGCTGTGATGTCCAACAATTACACATACGGTTCCTTCCTATAAGCCCTCTCTCTGCATACTGGGAGTTGGTTGTAAACTTCACCTAATAATCCACTTGAAAGCATCAGTCTACTCCCCATTAAAATATGTTCCACAGGCAAATGTCAGTAGAAATTCTTGTGTTAAAATTCTTCATTGCTATCATATAAAACCTGCCCAGATTACTAAAGACAGCTACTTATTAAGTAAAGTGCTGATATCTGAATGTGATGGAAAGTGAAAAAATACAGACAACTTGTTACTTTCAGATCTACTACAACCCCTTCACCATACATAGTCATTTTCAAAAGTAATAATTTCCATGCTCATCAGTTACAGCCACTATACTGGCTGTGCACGTCAGATATCCAATTTTAAAAATAAACTCAGGAAAGTATTGTAGCTTGCTTCATAAACATGCACACTACCTCTACAAAGCCAGAATAAAGACTGCCTCAACTAAGGAAATGACAGGTGTCAAATCATTTTCATGCAGACAGCTCCTGTGCCCAGCAAATAAAGATAATGTTATTGACAGTATACAGCTCAGATACAATAATGTAATAAAATAAAAAATAACTGTCTACAGTATTTTTAACCCCCTTACACTCACACACACACGTGACCATCAACTACAGCCACTTGTATGACTGTAATTATCCACTTAAGAGGTTTCACAGTGATCAAATGAATGAATAAATAAATAAAAAGCTGCCATGAAGGCAATTCTCAATTTACAGTGTGTAACCCGCTGCAAATCCTACCTCCTATCACGTATGTCTCAAACACTTAGCTCAAGAATCAAGGAGAAAGCTGAAAAATAATGGTGGACAAAGGACCAAGATCAGGGACAGCTACTGCATTTTTATACTTAAAAACTTTGCAGAATAGCAAACAGGCTTTGCATTAGCATGCTTTGTTGAAGGCTTTTACGTTTGAAAATCAAATGTCTGTCATCATTATTTAGTGAATGTAATCCTTACTGATTTGCCAAAAAACGAAACTGTATTAGGAACAGACCAAAATCATCATCATCATCAACTCCTTTCTTCCCATTTTTCTACTTGGAATCGGTGTGTCATGTTAAATGTTGCCATCTCTCTCAATTCAATGCCAGACTCCTGCCTTTTTCGACACCCATGCCTGACTGCTGCAGATCTCCTCTCACACAATCCAGCCACCTCTTTGCTGGTTGCCCTCGTTTCCTAGAGGAATTCTTCCTGTCTGTCCCAAATCTTCTTCACCACATTATCTTCTGTTTTTCTGTACATGTGCCCAAACCACAGTAATCTGTTCTCTGATCTTTTCTGCAATGGAAGCTACTTTGGCTTCTGCTCTTATGCCCTCATTTCTTTGCCTGTCTCACAGTGTGGATCCTACCACCCTTCTCAGGCACTTTAGTTCCATCACCTCTAGCTTTCTTATCTGCTCTGCCTTTACTGCACACATTTTTGTGCCATACAGTAATACTGGCTGCACCACTATTTTGTGTACCTTACTTTTCAGCTTCTTTGGCATTCTTCTGTCATTCACTACACCTGACACTCTATGCCAGTTGGCTGCAGCCTCTCTAATTCTAGATCTGACCTCTTTATTCAGACTTCCCTTTTCCTCAACCACCCCTCTCAGATACTTGAAGTTGTTAACCTATTCCACTATCTTCCCTTGTATCGCAATTCTCAGCTTTTTCTGACTTCCCCAGTTTGCTGGCATTACCACTGTCTTATCTGTACTTAGTTTCATCCCATGTGCCATCAGTTTTGCATTCAATTCCCTATCATTTGCTGAAGTTCTTGCTCAGAGTCTGCATGCAATGCCGCATCATCTGCATACAGCAACTCTGTTGATCTGTACCCTCCAACCTGTTTGCTAATGTAATCCATCACCAATATGGACAGCAGTGGGCTTCAAGATGAACCCTGGTGCACAACTACTCCCACTAGGAACCTTTCTGTGGGACCGAAGACTGTTCATACTTGAGTCATTGAGTCCTTGTACACAGCCTGCACTAATTCTACCAATGTTTCTGGGACTTCGAACCACTGCAGCACTGCCCAAATCAGCTTTCTTGGGACCTTGTCACATGCTTTCTCTAAGTCTAGGAATGCCCAGTTCAACTCTTTCCTCATCTCTAGCTTCTTCTCAACTACCTGTCTCACTGCAAAAATCAGGTCAGTTGTGCTGCATCCTAACCTAAATCCAAACACCTCATCTCCCATCTTACTTTCTACTTTTCTGAGTATCCGTTTGTCAATCACCCTCTTCAGAAATTTCATGCAGTGTGACAGGAGTTTGATACCTCTGTACCACCCACAGCTGTAGATGCCCCTTTGTTCTTGTAGACTGGCATAAGTATGCTTATTCTCCAGTCATCTGGGTTACGCCTTTCTCTCCATACTGCTATGAGTACCCTCAGAAGCCATTTCTTCCTTATCTCACCCAGCATTTTTATCATGTTTGCTGTGACCTCATCTCAGCCTGCTGCTTTCCGTTTCATTTTCTTTAGTGCTGTTCTTACTTCTTCTAGGGTGGGCTCATCTTCCCTCATTTTAGGCCATGCCTGGGGCAGTATAGCTTCTATGAAATTTTCTTCATTCAGAAGCTGCTGGAAGTACTCCTTCCATTTGCCTTTAATGCCCTGTGGACTGGTGAGCAGGTTCTTATTGGCATCCCTTACGAAGGGTGTCTATCTTCTTTATCTTTCTGTCTTTATCTTGCAACCTGATATAGTTTGTGTGTGCCATCTACCGAGTCACTTTCTAGAAACTGGTAGAGTGCCTGCAATGCCCTGTTCTTTGCTACTGCAACTCCTTTCTTAGCTTCTTTGATAGCCAGCCAGTATCCCTTCCTAACCTTGTCTGTCTTTTCTATCTGCCACTTTTTCCTGCACTCCTTTCTTTTGATGACTTTCTGGACTTCTGCCTTCTACCAACAGCTTTTTTTATGTGTCTTATTTCCTTTGTCCCAGGAATGGACCAAACCATGAGGTAAAAAATTAGACACATTCTGGAAAATCTGAGACAGTTAAAGTAGAAATGTGTAAAATCTTACCATAAAAACAGATGTCCTTCTCTTCACTATTGCAGTATTATTCACTAAAGGGATCCTCTGCCAAGAGTAGTCCAACGTCCAGCCAGTATACCAAAGCCTTAGAATTTTAAGGACATCATATATCACACGTTTGCTCGCTGCTCACTGCGCAGGGCATAAAGGTGATGTAAGGGTATACATACCTCAGAACTGAAAAGCCTCAGGAGGAACAACAGTCCAAGGAGAAAAGGAAGGACATGTACATCCAGAAGGAAAACAGAAGAAGGAGAAAAAAAAGGGTGGGAAGGAGGGAGCAAGTACTGTAACAGTGGAGAGAAGGACATCTGCTATTCTGGTAAAATTTGACACAGCTGTACTATGTCCTTGCATATCAGTACTGCAGTATTCTTCACTAAACGGAGAGTACACAAGGTCAAGAGAAAATTTGAGAGGAGGAAGGCCCAGAAGAGCCCTCAAAAAGCCATGCAGGACAGCTCTGGCAAAGCCAGCTCAAGCCCTGGAAGCAACATCCAATTTGTAATGCTTTTTAAAGGTATGAACAGAGGTCCAAGCAACAGCTTCAGGGATGGAATTGGTATCTAAACCTTTGAAAAAAGCACCAGAGGAAGCCACAGCCCTGGTTGAATGAGCCTTAACAGAAGCAGAAAGGCTTTTCCCATGAAAGGAGTAATAAAAAGAAATGGCTTCCGAAAATCATGAAAAAATGGTTTGCTTGGAAACGGCCAAACCTAGAGATCTGTGATAAAAATAAACAAAAAGTTGCTGAGACTTGCAAATGGCCTTAGTCTTATCCATATAACACCTGTGCTGTCTATGCCCATTCAAGGCGTGAATAACCTTTTCACTAGCAGATTGTGGAGAAGGAAAAAAGGTAGGAAAATAGATTGACTTAAGAGACAATTCATTAAACATCTTGGGAATAAAAAAAAGATTAGTACAAAGAGACACCCTGCCCCTATAAAAAAAAACAATAAAGAGGGAATGGCCATAAGGGCCTAAAACTCAGACAAGTCTTAGTTGAAGTAAGGGCCAAAAGAAGAACAGTCTTCTATGCACAATGCTGCAAGGACGCTGAAGCTGCAGGCTTAAAAGGAGCCTGAGTCAAATTTTCAAGAACAAAATTAAGGTTCCATGAAGGAGGAGGAACAGGTTGCCTGGGAGGTCTAATATGAAGAATGCCTTTAAGAAATTGTTTGACCTCAAACCTAGAGGCCAAAGGAGGAAGCAAAGGCAGACAAACAGAAACAGCTGAAAAGTGAGCTTTAATTGAGGAATATGCCAATCCAGCAAAGATTCATAGGTGTGTACTAGGCTGACTGCCCTGGAGCCTATATAAGCCTAGCCCAAGAAGATTACCTGAGATCATGCCGCCCAAAGTTAGCTCCCAGTGCCCCTGTCAAGCAAGGCCACTGAAGTGATCCCTGGGGTGAACTTCTTATTGCCCATCATCCACTCATCAAGATTTCTCTTAAAGAGGATCAGTGAAGTGCTCTGCTTGATGTGAATGGGAAGTTTGTTCCAGAGTATAGGAAGACTCTGGGTTAGGAACCTGTCCCTCCAGCATGTTCTGTTTATTGTGGTAATGAGGTTTAGGTCCCTGAAGGTGTGGCACAGAGAGATTGAGATTTCTTTAGGTCTAACAGCTCTGGGTCAGACATGGCTTTGTAGGTCAAGCAGAGATCACCTCTAAGTAGGCGATAAGAGACAGAGTATAGATGGAGTTTTTTTAGTCTGTCTGTACAGGGCCTGATCTAAGGCCTAAGATCCTCTTAGTGAGGTATTTTTGTGGCCTTTCCAGTTGTAGGTGTCTAGTGAGGTACATACTAAATGGTGTGTTGTATTCTATAATAGGTATACTGAGGGACGAGTATTGACGGATTATGACCTCTTTCTTCATGGATGAGAAACCTTTTGTAATCTGATGTGCTACATAGAAGGACTTTCTGACTACAATGGCAATGTGGTTATCAAAGGAGAGGTTGCTGTCAACCTGTGTCTCCAGGTCTCTTATCATACCTTCGGTGTTTAGTGGACAACCGCCTACTATGTGGTAGTTCATGGGCATTGAATTTTTCCCAAAGGGAAAGACAATGCACTTTTTGGCATTGAGCTTAAGGCCATGCTTCTGGCACCAGCCACTGGTGTCAGTGAGGTCTTTTTATACGTCTACATCAGTTGGAGAATCAATAATGGCTCCTAGTTTGCAATCATCTGCGAACTTGGTCAGCCAGAGTCCCTTTGTGTTGGCTTGAACTTCAGAGAAGTAGATGCCAAACAAGAGAGGACCTAGGATTGATCCCTGTGGGACACCACTTGAAACTGGTCAGTAGTCAGAGTTGGAGTCTGCTACTTTCACAGTGTGGGTTCTATCAGTGAGCCAGCTGGCAACCCATTTTATGACATAGGGGTTTATGCCTAGTTTAGTGAGTCTATGATTCCTGAGTGAGGGATGGTGTCAAAGGCCTTGGGAAGATCTAGGTAGGCTGTGTGAACGACATTGCCCTCATTCACAGCTCTGGTGACAGACTCGAAGAAGTCTATCAGGTTTAGCAGGCATGATCTACCTTTCACAAACCCAAACTGCATGGGGTCCAGAATTTGGAGATTCCCTACGTCCTTATTTATAAGGTCCATGATGATGCGCTCCATAGCCTTACATATCAGACTCGTCAGACTAATTGGGCGGTAGTTCCCAGGGTCTGTAGTCACCCCCCTTTGGAGAGGGATGACCGTAGCTGTGTGCCATTCAGTAGGAACAAAGCCTGAAATGAGGGTGTGACTGAACAGGGTACTCAGGTGTGGTGTCAGTTCACTTTGTAATTCATGTAGAACACAGCCAGGGATATTATCAGGTCCAACGAATGCTTGGACAGTGCGTTTTTTACCTGTGTAGCTGTGATAATAGGGACTTGGTATTCCTCAGGTAATGTGATAGGCCCTTTAGGGGGTGAAAGGGGGGTAAACTTCGCACTGAACCTGTCGGCCAATATGTTGGCAATATCAGTTGGTTCTGTATATGTATTGCCATTGTGCTGTAACTCAGAGCAGATCTGAGTATTGCCATGTAGATTCTTGACATAAGTATAGAATGCCTTGTGGTTGTCTTTAGAATCTGCAGTAATTTTATTTTCATAGCTAGCTTTAGAGGATTTGATGATGGATCTCAGTTTTTTTGCTGAGGCTAGCAAGGAAGTTTTTTCAGTCTTGGGAATTCACCTTTTTCTGCAACAGTTTTTTCCTTCTGTTGCAGAGTTTGTTTATGGTGGGGGACCACCAGACTGGCTTCCTTTTTTTGGAGGAGAGTGTCTTGGTTCTGTTTGGTATGGCTTGTTCCATGCACTTGTGTATGTGCTCATACAGTGCACTGGTGTATGATTCAGCAGTCATGCACCTATTTTTCCATTTGAATGGGTGTCATGAAATTAGCCACCTCTGTTTTTAGAATCCCAAAATTGGCTTTGGAGTCATTTTTTATGGTGTATTGCTTTGGGGGGTGAGGGTGGGATGTGGATATCCATGGTGATTAACTTGTGGTCAGATCTGACCAGGGAGGTGCTGATTACTGGTGAAGAGCAATGGTCGCCCATGTTAGTAATGACCACGTCAGAGATGTTTCTACCCCTGGTGGGGGTAAGAATAAGTTGGTCCAGGGGCTGGAATTAATGAATTCCAGAAAACGCTGAGCAAGTGTGTTGGTACACAAGTAATTTTCCCAGTTAATGGAGGGGTAGTTAAAGTCTCCCATTATAAGGGTATTGGGTTGGACCGTAATTATTTTCCAGTGTGTTTAGGAATGTGGCGTGGGAGTCTTGGGACAAGGTGGGGGATCTATACCCATGCTACAACTTGGATTGCAGTTTTACCCAGTGTTAGTTGTACCTGAAGCATCTCTGATGCGTATGTTGGGCTAGTAGTCTGAAGGTGTGCATATCCTTTATGAATATGGAGACACCATCGCCTTTATTGCTTCGGTCCAGGTTTAGGGGCCGAAAGGTGTGGTATGAATTATAGCCTGGTAGTGCTGGGGTGCTCTCCGGAGCCTTGAACCAGGTCTCTGTCACTGCACAGATGTCAATGTTCTCCATTTTAAGGAGTGCTTCGAGCGAGTGCATTTTGAGATATAGACTTACAGCATTAAGTAGTATAACCCTCAGATTTTCTTTACTTGTAGCTGTTACGGTGGTAATTTTGTCTTCAGGACATTGCCTAAAAAAGGCACCATAGGGGGTGGCAAGAGCCTTGGCCAGTATCCGGAAGGGGTGATAGGTGCAGGCCATCTCTGGCTAAGCATCGAGGTCTGTTGATCATGTCACCCCAGGCAGACAGATATTGGATCCCCGTAGAATGACACCAAAAACTTAGCCAATTGTTGAAGTCAGTAATTTTCTGCTTGTACTGTGGTATCATTTTGGGTGACAGTAGGATGCTACTCAGAGCTAGGGTCATACCTGCCTGGGCTACAAGATGTGAGAGCTCCTCTATGTCTCTTTCCATGTAGTCCAGGGAGGTATGTCTCAGGTCATTCACATCAACATGGACAACGACAGAGTCATATTTGTACCTGTTGTGGAGTGATCTAAGTGCGTGCATTATGTGGCGGATCCTGGAACCCGACAGGCAGCTGACCGTAACTTCCTCCTTATTCAACCTAGTGAGTGGGACATCAGTGTGCCTTACTATTGAGTCACCTATGACTAGTGTACTGTGTAAGTTGTTTGCCTTATGGGCTTTGGATGAATGGCACACTGTTTATGTGAGCTGTGTGTCCCATGGTTTGTGCTGAAATGTGGTGGTTGTTTGCATTTCTGCCTCGGAGATCTCTGTTGTTGGGCAGATTTTTATTGACAGCATCCGTGAAAGTAGGTGTGTGTTTTGTGTTACTATGTGAGGGTTGTGGTGGTGTAAGTTCTGGAGGGCTGTGTATTGAATGTGGTATGGGGTGCAGGTGTTAACCTTCTCCTCTTGACTGGCTACTCCAGTCTTGGCTGGAGAGTGCTTGGCTTCCAACTTGGCTATATATGTGCATCTCTCACAAGTCATAGTGTTGGGAGGTAAGAGGAGAGGGTTGTCTGTGTACATGAGGCAGTTGCTACATTGCCTCAGGATGCCCAAGTTCACCAGGTTGATGGAAGAAAGCACAGGGAACTGACCTTTAGACATGCCTGGATATGAGCGCAATATATTAAGTACTGAAGCCTTTTACAGGAAAAATGTCACTCAAAGTGTCTAAGTCTGTACAGAGCACTGCCAAACACTTGAGGGGAAACTAATACATAGACCCTGAAAATTTAAGGATGAAGTATTTGGGTAGATATTCTAAAGTTAGGAAGAAATCAAGCAGTACTTACTGAAAATAAAAAATTAGCTTGTGAAGAATGATGAAAAGAGGGGATTCACATGAATGGCTACTGCCTGGCTACTACTAATGCCAGTTTCAGGGCAGCTTCACTCTGTTGGGATACAATACTCCTTTGCTTATTCTGTCACCAGAAGCAGAATGTTAGTGCCAATCCCAAGAAGAGAAGCAGGCCACAGCCTATTTGTTGATCCACAGTCTTGTTCCAGATGTTGCAAGGGTCTGCAGGCTTGTAGCCTTTTTCTGGTAGATGCCTCGAATAGCAACCAAACCAATCAGGTACATTAAGCACAGACACTCACTCTCCAACCAGAAATAGTCATGAATCATTGCACTCTGCTTCTAGTCTCACCAGGATCAGAATATAAGCACAGATTCCAAGCTGTCACCTATAAAGCAGTTATTAAGCTTTCTGGTGATCAGCAGTCTCCAGGAAATAATGTAACTGCACTCCTTCTATCACCAAGAGAAAACAAAAGCACTAATCCCAAGATAACTACTGAGATGCAGAATGTGGGCTCTCCAATAACTGGTGGTCTTGCAATAGATGCTTAAAGGTAAGATGAAAAAAACTGGTTTATTCTAAACACTGCAGAGTGCACTAGAGGAGTTAGATGTGAAAGTAGGTAACTTAAGTTTTACCTGTCTAAAAAGTTAAGTTTTAGCGGAGAGTCACTATTTTTAAAACAGCAAGATAGATTTAAAGGGGTGGTCACTTTTTTATTCTGGTACTATGGAATACAATAGGATGGCCAAGAAATTTAAATAGTTGAAGGGGAATGATTTCACCAAATGATAATTTTGTTCTTACTCACACCAACCAGTAAAAGCAGAGAGGAAATGAGATATATGGGGCAGGCAACTAGAAAGTCAGTGGTGATTAAGAACACAACAGTAACCGGGTGGGAAAAATTTCTGTCTGACTCACAAGAGACAGAGCTGTGATGTCTTTTCAAGTTTTAATATGCAGTTAAAAGCAGAGTACAAGTAAAACACAGTGTAAAGAAAACAAATCACAGAATACAAAATAGAAAAAGGCAATAAAGCAATACAGAATACAACAAATAAAAAACAAACTAACCTTTCCCTCACTGCAAACTGCAGCAGAGTCTGGGTTAGCCTTTCCAGTAAAAAAGCAATTCTTAAAAATAAGAAAGAACCAGAGGAATCTTCGCAGAACGTGGATCCTAATTGCAATCCTGATTACGAGCAAGGCACCAGACGGAAAATCTCTTCCATTTGGACACACAGGATTTCCTGGTAGTGGGTTTCCTGCTTCCAGAGGGGGACAATCGGGCCTCCACTCGGGAGTACTGGAAGGGTCTGCCAAAGAATGAATCTCTGGACTCTTGGTTTTGCGGACCACCTCTGCCATGTGGGTGGTGTCTACCATTGGAATTCCCCCCTCTGCCCTTGGGGGAACTTCCTTCACATATGTCCTGGAAAGGCCCTTAGGACTTTTTAAATCACATCTTTCCTCAAAAAGAATCACTGAGGGGTGAAAAAACATACACCCATGGCAGACAGGGTCTTTCCATCCTTCTCACACCTGAATAAAGTTTATTTTACTATAGGGCCGTTTGTTTAAAGAACTGCTGTCAAAAGGAGCACTGATGAACCAAGACTTGAATGGCTCCGCAAAAGTTACACAAGTTCATCCAGGCATGTTTCCTTATGGAAATGCCTGAACTCGCTGCCCTTGAGGTTCCTTCTGCTACATGAGACATGAGCCTCATGGAAGAATTGGACATTGACTGCAGGGTAGCCAACTAAGAAGTGACAGAGGCTTGTACTTCTTCAGAAACAGATCCTGAGAGGGTGTCTGAAAGCTCCTTTATCAGGTCCCTCTGTAACCTGGTGAAATGTGCCAGATAGTTCAATGACCTTAGGGTGAAGGTCGCTGAAGCATAGACACAGTTACCAAACCTATCCATCATCCAACACTCCTTGTTGGGGGGATGGACAGTGGAACTCTCCTCAGCTAGTTCCTTTTGAATAGCCACCGTCATGCCTATGGCATCAACAGGCACTCCTTTAGCCCAAACTGCTTGCCCTCTGGTGCTGTCATAATTTTATCAGCTCTCTGAGGAAATGGCTCAATGGTGTTCAGATTGTTCCATGTCTGCTGAGAGATCAACTCAAGGAGCTCATCAGCAGGCAGAGTCACTCAGGATGCAAACAGGCCAGTATTGATCACCTCCAGGAATACAAATTCTTCAGACGAAGGGTTGCTGGACTTCCAGCCACTTCTCTGTTTTAGGATTTCTAGGATGTCTCCAAACGAAACATCATCAGGAGGTGATCATGGGAACCCTTCACCTTCATCAAAATCTGTATCTTCTGTAACAGATTCTGGGGAATCTAAGTGCTTCCACTTGCATGTTTTCTTCTTACGGAACTCCTCAGTGGGATGTTCAGGAGAGATATCAAAAATAGGAATACCCTGCTGGGAAGCCTGAGGTTTCAGTACCAGCTGTCCATGTGCAGAAGAAAGGTGAAACTCCAAGCGCAGAGATGGAAAGGTAACAGGTTGAGGTTTTAAGGCTGGAGAAACCATCTGTGTCAATGATGCAGACAAGGCCCTCTCCATAACCTCAAAGGCAGACTGCCCCAGAGAAGGATAGGACCCTGGATCAGAGAAGGCAAGCTTCTGGATCCTGGTCCCACCCTTCTCCAAAGACAGCCCTCCCGAGGCAGAAGTCAGAGCCAAACTAACCCTTGTAAAGCCCCAAGGTGCAGAGATATCTCCACAAGCTTTGGAGTCAACTCTAACACCTTGGTCCGACAGGGTACTCTCTGTTCCGACAGCTCTCTAGACCTGACTGGACTGAAGTTCTCAAAGCCAACTTTGGATCCAAGGATAAGGCAATCCTTGGATCTGAGAAAGACAGTGCCGGGCAACTCGGATCTAAGGACTCTGAGGTCCTGTATGGAGTCAAAGGAGGAATTGGTACGGGTGCTGTAGTTATAGAAAGGATCTCCTGGCCCAAAGGGGTAGCAGCCGATGGGACACCTGACTGCCTCTGTGCCAAGAGAATCTTTCTCACCAGTCTCTCCACAACTTCTTCACTGAGGCTTCTGGAAGAGTGACTGGATATGACAGATGGTGATTTCGGTCTTTCCAGGAAAGGCAAGGGGTCCAGACAGGGAGAATACCTAGTTTGTGGTAAATGTATGGAAGTGGAACTTCTTGTTGGATCCGATTTGGTTAGATCCAATAATTCTATTCCCTTTTGATTAGGATCTAAAGTTGAGGCTGGATCAGAGGAAGATTCTTCTTTGTACTTCGGATTCAAGGATGAAGTCTGATCCAAAGCGTTTGCTTTTTTCTTTTATGTTCAGAATGTCCAGATATTGGTCTCTTCCTAGCCTGCTCCGAAGCCTTTGGTGATGATTGTAAGGGAAACTCCAGATAGGCAGCATGCCTTTAAGGATCAATTTATTCTTACTTTCAGTAAGAGCTCTCTGATTATATCCATGACAAATGGGGCAGTCCTCCTGTAAATTGAGGGGACCTAGGCACACAGTGTGTGTGCACATCTGAAAACAGAATTTTATGTCCACACTTGAGGCACTTCTTAAACCCACAGGGCCTTTCGCTTTTTCAGCCATTACAGAGAACACCAATGGAAAGGTAATCAATAAACCGTACCATAAAGAATCACATTAAAGTGACAGTTATAGCAACTGAAGAAAAAACTATTTTAAATATATATATATATATATATATATATATATATATATACATATATGTGTGTGTGTGTGTGTGTGTGTATGTGTGTGTGAGAGCGAGAAAATAGAAAATGCCAACAATGGTAACTATTGATTACATGTAGTGTAGAAAACAGGTCAGATATACTAACAATAGTATTTAGGGTATGAAAAGTGAAGTAAAATTATCTAACTAATAGGAGACAGATAAGAGAGATAAGACTTAACTACTTTAAAGTTTAGAAGAAAAAAGAAAAAATTTTTCACAAAAATTTACACTAAGCTTGAGAAGATTCAGTCACCATATCTTTCGCTGTCAACCGGCAAATGAGGTCTGAGGTAAATGGGGTTGGTGCATTGTGGGTAAGGGAGAAGCTCAAGAGTTCAAAGTTGCTAAGAGCTTATACAATGGCTGATTCAGATCTGAGGGATTGGATCTGAACCCATTAGTTGAGGAGTGAATGAAAACTGACAACAGATTTTACATATAAATAACGTTTGACTACTTTTATAAAGTTCAAGTTTGCAAACATTATAATTCACATATATTGTTATATATCATATAACCTAAGCAACATTAAATAAATTATTCAATTCCTGCCCTTTTTTTAAACAAGAAACATCTTTATTAAAACTATCACTTATGACACAGGCAATCATACATTTATATAAATGAAAACAAACCACACCAACACAATCCTTGTTGCAAGTATTTTACATTACAAACCAGACTGTCACACTCCCAATTGCAAATGTTATACATTATTTATAATCTTTCCAATCATTATCAAACATTACAAAACTCATTTAAATCATGCCTTCTTTTAAACCTCATTCCTCCCCTGTATGTATTGTTCCCACAATTCCCATGTTTTCCTATGTAGTTTGTTCCTACCCTTTTCTAAATATCTCAATTTCAGTTACTTTGCCTCTGCTACTATATTCACTACTTCTGGTTTAGTTGCTTTAGATTCTGATTTCCATTTCCTAGTAATTGCTTTTATGGCAGGTTGACAGACGAGATCAGACAGGAGGCCCCAAGCACTATGATGTTTGCAGATGACATTGTGATCTGTAGTGAGAGAAGGGACCAGGTTTTGGAGAACTTGGAGAGGTGGAGATATGCTCTAGAGAGGAGAGGAATGAAGGTCAGCAAGACTAAGACAGAATATGTTTGTGTGAATGAGAGGGAGGACAGAGGAATGGTCAGGATGCAGGGAGTAGAGTTGGTGAAGGTGGATGAGTTTAAGTACTTGGGATCAACAGTTCAGAGTAATGGTGATTGTGGAAAAGAGGTTTAAAAGAGAGTACAGGTGGGGTGGAATGAGTGGAGAAGAGTGTCAGGAGTGATTTCTGACAGACGGGTACCAGTAAGAGTAAAAGGGAAGGTCTACAAGAGAGTAGTGAGACCAGCTATGTTGTATGGGTTGGAGATGGTGGCATTGACAAAAAGGCAGGAGTGAGAGCTGGAAGTGGCAGAGTTAAAGATGTTAAGATTTGCACTGGGTGTGTCAATGATGGAATCTGTATATTAGAGGGTCAGCTCAGGTTGGACGGTTTGGAAACAAAGTCAGAGAGGTGAGATTGCGTTGGTTTGGACATATGCTGAGAAGGGATGCTGGGTATATTGGGAAAAGGATGCCAAGTATGGAGCTGCCAGGTAAGAGGAAAAGAGGAAGGCCTAAGATAAGGTTTATGGATGTGGTGAGAGTGGACATGCAGGTGGTTGGTGTGACACAGCAATATGCAGAGGACAGGAAGAAATGGGAAACAGATGATCCGCTGTGGCGACCCCTAATGGGAACAGCCGAAAGAGAAGAAGAAGTAATTGCTTTTATGGCAGCCACCATGATTAGACACAGCAATGCCTTACAATGTCTAGGCAATTCCTATTCTGTCACAGCTCAGAAAAATTATCTCCCTCATCACACCAATCTGCCCACTCAGCATTTCTGACAGTGCATTCCACAGGGAATCCGTAAAGTCCACCAACTCCCTGCACTCCCAGAAAATATGTCCCAATTGCCTCTTTCTTCCCTGTCACACCTTCAACATTTGCTGTCTACCTGAGGAAAAATTTTGTGGGATCTACCTGGGGTATAAAAATATCTATGTAAACATTTCCAAGCAAAAATCCAAAAACCTAGATTTTGTTGCATATTTAGGGGACATACATATACCTCCATTGTTTCTTTGTGAATTCCTTATGCAATCCCTCTTCTCAATCCTTTCTAACTGCCTCTGATTGATTCTTATAGTTATTGTGCAATACTTTATATGCTCTTCTAATTATTCCTTTTTTAATGACCGTTTCTGTTCTAGCTTGTAGTAAATACTCTACCAGTGCTGATCTTTTGTTTAGGATCCCCCTATCTCTTTCTCTTTGCCTATACTCTGACACCAATCCTTGATAGGGAAGGCAATCATTAACCCGTAGTCCAAATAAATTCTTGGTGTCTTCCCATTCTATCATCTTTCCCTCTCTAGTTATTTCCTCCCAATACCTTGGTTCCTCTTGCAGTTTTGCCCAATAAATTCCATCCCCCTCATGTTTATTAACTATATCACTAACTGCAGACATCCCTCTCTGCAGACTCTCCTTTCTCCATTCTTGTGTTGGCTTAGTTCTTAGGATACTCTCTGGTACTTTATAAATATAACATTCCGTATGATTATTGTTATTCTCCTTAAAAGCCTGCATCCAAAATCCCAATCTTTCCTGAGCTTCCCCCATTTCATCATCATCTTCCACTTTTATTTATAGTTTTCTACTTGTGCTATGTATAGGAGCCTTAACTGTGTAGCTCTGAAATAGCTTTTCAAATAGTGTAATCCCAATCTGCCCTGTTCTACTGGAAGAATCAGTTTATCCCACTTGACTCTTGCAGTCTGTCCCTCCCAAATAAAGTCCTTCAGCTCTTTATTAATTGCTATCCACAACTTCTCCTCTGGTTGATAACAATATGCCTGACGTGTACAAGTCTAATGGGACTATAAACATTTTAAGTGGTTGTATCTTCATATCCATTTAACAAAGCTTCCACTTTCTCCATTTTTATATTACCTTTTATTCAGTCTCTTCCCTCATATACTTTGTTGCCACATCAGAATCATTTTTTAATCCATACTCCTAAATACTTCATTTCATCATGTCCCCATAAATATGGACACTGCAGAACCAATTCGTATGTGGGTACATAATTTACCGCTATTGCCTTTGTTTTGGCTTCATTAATTTTGTATCCCGAAAAGGTTTGAAACTGTCTCAATATGTTCCACAACACTGTAATGTCCACTTCTGGTTTTGTCAAGTATAAAATAATATCATCTACAAATAGAGAAAGATTTTCTTGACTACCATACCAATCATACGATCATAGGAGGTCACTAGGCTGTTGGCCCTGAGGACCTTATAAGCCTAGACAAGAATTTAGCCCATGTTTAGACAAATCAGCACCTGATGCCCCTGTCCAGCAGGGACACAGGTGGAATCCCAGGGGTATATTTTCTGTTTCCCATCCAGCTTTCCAGGTTGCGCTTAAAAAGGGGTAAAGAGGTACTTTGCTTGATGTGAAGAGGGAGTCTATTCCATATATGAGGGAGTCTCTGGGACACAAATGTGTCCGGCCAACAAGTCTTGTTGATGTCACAGACCAGGTTGAGGCCGTGCGTGCGGGTTACTCGAGTGGAGCGTCACTTGCAGATATGTAGCAGGTCCATCAACGTGGGGTCCGTGATCACCTTGTATGACAGACAGAGGTCACCTCTGAGGAATCTATACGAAACTGAGGAGAGGGATAGGGCTTTTAGCCTATCTGTGTATGGTAGATGTTTGAGGCCCTGGATTCTCCTGGTTAGGAAACTCTGTGGTCTCTCCAGCTGCTGCATGTGCTTTGTGAGGTACATGCTGAAAGGGGCATTGTACTCAATAATGGGCCTTATAAGGGAAGAATAAAGGGATGTCCTTCTTGTCCCTGGATGAGATACCCTTACTTATTAGGTGGGCCATGTAGAAAACTTTACGTACAATGGAAGCAACATGGTGGTCAAAAGTCAGGTTGCTATCGACCTGGGTGCCCAAATCGCTCATGACTGACAGCATGCTTAGCACATTGTTATTAATGTGATAATTTGTGGGGATGTCACTTTCCCCAAAGGGGATGATGATGCATTTTTTGGTATACAGCTTAAAGCCATGTTTCTAGCACCAGTCATTTGTCTGAGTGAGACCCTCTTGGAGGATGTCCACATCACTAGGGGAACTGATGACAGCACCCAGCTTGCAGTCATCTGCAAACTTGGTCAGTCAGAGCCCACTGGTTTTGGCCTGCACCTCAGAAAAGTATATCCCAAATAACAGAGGCCCCAAGACCGAACACTGGGGTACACCGCTTGTTATGGGGTCTACTGCTTGACGTGGCTTCCCCTATTTTGACTACGTGGGTTCTATCAGTGAGCCAGTTTGCTACCCGTCTGGTAACATATGGATTGATGCCTAGTTGAGAGAGTTTATCTATTATGTCCGAGTGGAGAATAGTGTCAAAATCTTTGGGCAGGTCAAGGCAGGTGGTGTGCACTGCCTTCCCCTCATCCATGGCTTTGGTGACTGTCTCAAAAAAATCGACCAAATTTAGCAGACATAACCTCCCCTTGATGAAGACAAATTGTGTGGGGTCAAGTGTTTAGAGGTTGCTAATGTCCTTGTTAATGAGGTCCATGATAATCCATTCCATGGTCTTGCTGATACGGCTAGTTAGGCTGATGGGTCTATAACTTCCTGGATAGGTGGATGCTCCACCTTTGTGTAAAGGGATGACAGTAGCTGTCCTCCACTCAGCTGGGATGAAGCCAGTACTCAAGCTTTGGTTGAATAGGGTGCCAAATGGTGCTGCAAGTTCCTGCCTGAGTTCACATAGGAAGCAGCCTGGGATGTTATCAGGTTCCATGGAGGCTGTATTTTTTGCCTTTGAGAGAGCAGTGATCACCTGTTCCCTAGACATAAGGGGAAAGGGTAAGGTACTGCTGATGTCCTGATTTACTGACGGGGAGGACATAGGGGTAAAGTTTTCGCTGAATCTATCAGCCAGCAAGTTTGCTATAGCTATGGCATTTGATATGTGGCATCCTTGACCACCAGTTCTGAACAGATCTGGGTGCTTCCTTTGAGGTTGCGGACATATGTGAAGAAGGCCTTATGTTTGTCTCTAGTAGATGTGGCCAATTTGGATTTGAAGTTTGCTTTGGAGGATTTTACTAGTGCTCTTATTTGCTTGTTCAGGCTAAGGAGACATTGCTTCCAAATTGGGCACCTGCTCCTTCTTCGTCTTGGACAGGAATTTTTTCCTTTAGTTATAGAGTTTATTTATTGCAGATGTCCACCAGACAGGTTTACTCTTCCTTTTGGAGGATGATTTAGTCCTCTCAGGTATTCTTGATTCCATGCCTCTATATAAATGCTCGTATAGTGCTTTGGTGTAGTTTTGGATATTGTAAACAGTACCCTACAGTGGGGGAGGGGGTATGAAGCTGTTTATACCACCCCTCAGAAGGCTGTAATCAGCTTTGGAGAAGTATTTATGTCTGATCCTAGCTAGAGGAGGGTTGGGGGAGATAGTGACTTTGAAAGTGACTGCTTTATGGTTGGATCTTACCACGAGAATGATACTATAGGGATGCTGCAGTGGTTACTCATGTTGGTTAATACCAAGTCCAAGATATTATCACCTCTTGTGTGAGTATCGACTAGCTGTTCCAAGGCATTTGCATTGACAAAAATCAAGGAACCTCTGGGCATTTGTGTTCTGGCATAAGTAGTTCTTCGAATCTATGTTTGGGAAGTTAAAGTCACACAGGATCAGGGTAAAGGACTGAATCGTGATAGATTCGAACAGGTGCAAATAGGAGGATTGGGCATCTTGAGTCAGGTTTGGGGGCCAGTAGCTAGCTATTATTTGAATAGGGGTCTTGTCAATGGTTAACTCCACCTGGAGTGTCTCCTGTGAGTCATACTGTCTGACCAGCCTGGAGGTGTGTGTGTCTTTAATATATATTCTAATATATATATAATATATATATTTTAATATATACTCCACCTCCTTTGGCTTTACTGCCCACAGTTTGGCATCTGAATGTATGATAGGATGAGTAACCAGGTAAGGGTGGGGTGCTCAACGCAGCTTTGAACCAGGTTTCTCTGACCGCACAGATGTCAGCATTTTCCAGGGTTAGGAATGCTTGCAATGAGTGCAGTTTCATGTTTAGACTCCTAGTGTTTAGCAGCACAACCTTTAATTTGTGTTTTGTTGAAATTTGTATGTTGGTAGTTTTAACCTCATCAATTTTCCTAAAAAGGTACTATAGGGGAGGCAAGAGCCTTTGCCAGAAGCCTGAAGCCCAGATGAGAGGCCATCTCTGGCAAAGTATCATGGTCTGTCGATCATATCCTCCCAGGTTGTCAGGTAGTGGATCCCCCTGTAATGACACCAGAAACTAAGCCAATTGTTATAGTCAATCATTTTCTGTTTGTACTGAAGTATCATTCTGGGTGACAGCAGAATGCTGCTTAAGGCTAGAAACATAACTGCCTGGGAAACACAGTCAGAGAGCTCAATCATGTCTCTCTTTATATAGTCCAGAGAGGTACGTCTCAAGTCATCCACGCCAACATGACTATGACAGAGTCATAACAGTACCTGCTGTTGAGAGACTTGAGTGCGTATGTGATATGGTGGATTCTGGCACCTGACAGACAACTAACCATGACTTTCTCCTTATCCAGACTGGTGCGAAGCACATATGTGTGTCTCACAATGGAGTCTCCTATGACTAATATGTTGGTTTTATGGTGAAACCTTAGTGGCTGTGAGGCACAGGTGTGTGGACTATTCGTGGTATGTGGTGTGGAGGGCTGTGGAAATCGCAAGTGTTTTTGCCTCAGAGGTCTCCTTTGTTTGGGTATGTTTATGTGGAGGACCTCCATATATGTAGGTGTGTGTTATGTAGGTGTGGGTGTTATTTGAGGTGTAGTGATTGTGTTGACAACCTTTTTGGTACCAGATATACTGGCTTCAGGGGGAGAGAGCTTGGATTCTAGGTTCCTAATGTAATTGCATCTCTCTCAAATTGTGTTCGTATGAACAATTATATCCTTGAATTTCTGAGTCCCTTATTTTCTTTGCCAATGGTTCTAAATAAAATGCAAATAACAAAGGGGAAATAGGACACCCCTCCTGGTTCCTATGCTCAAGCAGAAATTGTCAGTGAGGACCCCACCCACTTCAGTTTTTGCCTCCATCCCCTCATACATTATCCTAATCAACCTTTTAATTTGTTTTCAGGAAATGCAAATGTTTCCACTGCCATGCTTATAAAGTCCCAGATTACTCTATCAAATGCTTTCTCTGCATCAGGACCCACCAACAACAATGGCTTTTTCTTGCATTCTGCTTCCCTCTGGATCAATGTTCTGTTAATGTTGTCAAATGTTTGTCTCCCCTCCACAAAACCACACTGATCCATATCAATCAGTTTTGGTATTACTTCTGCCATTCTTTTAGCCATTATAGACATGAAAATGTTATAATCATATTTAGTAGTGAACGGGCATGTATGAAGCTGGATCTGATGGACCTTTACCCTCTTTTGGTATTACAGATACCACTGCTTCTTTCCAGGATGTTGGTACTTCTCCTCCTAAAATACTGTTACACAAAACCTTCCAGATCTTTATCAGTATTTTCCATCCTAGCTTCTACAGGAACACCATCTGTTCCTGGGGACTTTCCCGTGGATTGGTTATATATCACAATTTTTATATCAATCCTCCTATCATAACCATTAGTAATTGAGCCTCATCTACCTCCAACCTTGGCATATTTAATTCTTCCATAAACATTTCCATTTGTATCTTTTCTCAACTTCCATATTTCTCTGCTTTACACAGATTTTCATAGAATTTCTGAAATATTTATAATACCTCTACAGCATCTCTTTGTTACCTTCCTTGTTACAGGCTCCCTGAGCTTGGCGACAGCCCTTTCCGACTTTCTGTTGCCTGAGCAGTTGTGCTAAAAGTTTTTGTGATCTAGTGTAATTAACAAAATCAGTTGCTCAACAGCAACCTTTCTAAACTCGTGTATATTATCAAGGTAACCCTTATTTTCTGCTTAGCATTCTGAAGTTGATCCTCTTCTTGTTCTGTGACTATTCTGCAAATACTTTAATATTTGTCAGTCCCTCTAAATAATTATTGTTGCTTCTTAACCACAGCTCCCTTTCTTTTTCTACCCTTTTTTTAAACTCCACCTTAATTTTATCCCATTCCCCAGCTATATTTTTTAGAAGTAATTTCTATTCTCTCAAGTAACTCCTGAATAATCTCCAGTACCCATTCCTTAAATTCCTCTATTTTCAAGAGATAGATGGGAAAATGCCAGTGTCTCATTTTTATTTCATTACTCTAGGTTTTTATTTTAGTCACTGGTGAATAATCTGAAGTAGTAACTGGGAGCATATCAAGACTTTCAATTAAATGCACATGTTCCTGTGAAATGTACATTCTGCCTAGCCTAGCCCAGTTGTTATATCTTGGGGAATAATAAGTAAATTCATTTAAACTCCTACTACTGAATTCCCATCATTCATACCAAATATTTTCATAAATGTTTTTATAAATCTACCCTCATTTGGGGTCTATATCATTTTGGCAAAGCGATTATCCGTCGAACACCTATTCGTCGAACGTAATCCATGGAATGCTAATTCTGTTGAAAGTCCATTTAAGCGAATTTCTTCCCAGGGGAAAAAACTTGTTGGCCATCATTGGGAAGTTGCCACTTTCTCCACTGTAGTGCAATCTTGGAGTTGGTATATTTAGTTAGATGGGGTATTGGGGGGCTACCCCACATGGGTGGGGTTTAAATAATGTGTTTTTTGGGATGGTTGCTAGGTTAGCCGACTTTTCCCTGGGAAAATTTCATTTAAATGGACATTCGACAAAATTAGCATTCGATTAAGTTCGACGAATAGGTGTTCAACAGGTAGTCGCTTTGACAAAATTATAAAGACTCATTTGTTAAACTTTCCCTTCTGGGCCCCACAGAAACATTTTCACTGCTACAAATCAAATTCCAGTCCCTACCTATAAGTAATATTCCTTGCAGAATACTGATTATTTCTGCTACTATTTTCTTAAGGTCCATTATAGCAGTTTTAGCTGGAATAAAAAAACATGCCAGTGTAATCCTCCTCCCTTGCCAGTAGCCCCTCAGCACAACAGATCTGCCATTATCTTTTTTATCCTCTTCTATCACCATTGGATCTCCTCTTGCAATTAATATAAATACTCCTCTTTTCCTTTGTCCCAGATATTCCACTGAATAACCGTCCTGAAAACCCTTCTTTATCAAATTCACATGTCCAGTTCTTTCCAAGTGTGTCTCCTGTAACACAGTTATTTGCACTCTACATATTAATATGGTTCACTGTTCTTTCTCTTTTGTATCTATCTGTGAGACTACTGACATTTAAAGACAATACAAAAGGTATAATTTATTAAAAAGTTATGATTCCCACCTTTTATTTAGAACACCTTTTTTGTTAAATGTGTAGTTCCATCTTTTGTGTTACATGCATACACTGTTTGGCAGGTTGAACTTTTATATCATTGTTTATTGTCATATCTATTTGAGCCTATGTGACATCTTACAAAACTTTTTGTTTTATTGAAAGCACAAATAAAGAAACAAACCAACCCCCAATACTCCCCTAAAACCTATTAATTTAATACTAACACACAAAACTATGTACATCTTCAAATATTGAAGTTTTACCCTACTAATAGGAACAAATGTCCCAGACTGACTCACACTAACCTACAAGAAACGTTATCCATGCTAAAACGTATGGTGCAGCCTGTGCTTCTACTAACTAAGTGCTAAGTGGTTTTGTCTTATCTTTATTGCTCTCCCAGCTGAGAAACCCTCGAATGTTTTCAGAGTTCATTATCTCCTAGTCAGTTTCTCTTTTCTTTTTCCCCCCAGCCAGTCACTCTCCACATAGTGTAACTAATTTCTCTTTATCAGATTGTCTCGATGTTGACATGAGAATCAGACAGCCAATTTCTCAATGTCAGATTGTCTCCATGGAGACATAAGAACCACAAAAGTCAATTTTGCCTTATCAGACTGTTTCCATGGAGACATGAGCACTAGATACAGAATTGCTACTAAGCATGCATTCATTTGTGAGAAAAAAGCCTCATAATATTCAATATTCTTTTTCACTGACTTGCTTTCTCTTGAAACTTGTCATTAAATCAGTCTAATGTCCTTAATCCTCTCATTCCCTCCATGCAAGAATGACAAAAAGCACATTCATTTTTTCTTTTGTCAAGCTCCTTTAACCAGGCTTTTTTTCCTTAAAAGTAAACAAGAAGAGAGAAGGGAAAAGGAAGGAAGGAAAGGGGTAAAAAGGAAAACCAGCACATATTTACAATCCCCGCTACACTTAAAAATAACTGAAAAAAACTTTACTTTATAGCATGCAAAAAAACATACACCACAAAAACAATACTAGTAAGAAATAAATGTTTTCTTTACCTACAGTTAGTTTTCTCCCCTCTCTTCCCCTCCCCAAAGCATTTATCTGAACATTAATGACATGAAGTACAGCATACACTTTGGACCCCCCCCACCAGTCCAACAAATTCTGAAAAAGTCCAATATTTCCAGATTTTCTTGTTCTGCCATATTTCACAAATATAATTACTGCATTGTAATCCCACATAAAGTTACTGGTTTTATTACTGTTCATCTCCATCTCCCAAATCTTGTCTCTGCTTCATTTCCAAAGTACTCTCAATTCTTTTAGTCAACTCTCACGCAAACTTCCTTCTCTCCAGCATTATCCATTGAAAGACTGGAAAAGATTTCACATGTGCAATCTTCATAGGGTGGTACTAGGCTATCGGCCCTAAGGCCTATGCAAGCCTAGCCATAACAATTCCCTGGATATTTTTTCCCACAATATTTACTTCTCCAGGCTCCTGTCTAGCAGGGCGACTGACATGATTCCCGGGGTGAATTTCCCATCTCCCATCCAATCATCAGGGTTCCTTTTAAAGAGAGCCAAAGAGGCACTCTGCTTGATATGTATGGGCAGTCTATTCAAGAGTAAGGGGAGTCTCTGGGTCAGGAACCTATCCCTCCAGCATGTTTTGTTCATTGTGATGACAAGGTTTAGATCCCTGGAGTGTGTGGCTCTGAGGGATTGGGATTTCTTTAAGTGGAGCATGTCCAACAGCTCAGGGTTTGACATGGCCTTGTATGTTAAGCAGAGATCGCCTCTGAGTAGACGATATGCCACAGAGTATAGCTGGAGTTTTTTTAGACGGTCAGTATATGGCATCTGCTTTAGGCCTGTGATTCTTTTAGTGAGGTATTTCTGTGGCCTTTCAAGCTGTTGCAGATGTCTTGTGAGGTACATACCAAACAGGGCATTATATTCTATAATGGGTCTAATGAGGGATGAGTACAGTGGGACAATGACCTCCTTTTTTCTGGATGAAAACCCCTTAGTGATGAGGTGTGCCACATAGAAGGATTTCCTGACTGTTGTGGCAATGTGGTTATCGAAAGTGAGACCACTGTCCACCTGTGTCCCTAAGTCTCTCATAGGTTAGTTAGTACCAGGCTAATTGCCCTTGTGAGCCATTTTAAGCCTAGCCAATTATCCCTTGTGAGACTCAAACCTTACACCTTGTGTTTGTAAGGCAAACACCTTAACCATTAGGCCACCCTCCCAACCCTCCCATCACACTTTCAATGTTTAGTGTCCTGCTACCTATGTGGTAATTCATGGGTACATGTTTTTTTCCAAAGGGGATAACTATACATTTCTTGGCATTAAGCTTGAGCCCATGGCTCTGACACCAGGCATCTGTTTCTGTAAGGCCCTTTTGTAGAATATCCACATCATTTGGGGATTCAATAATGGCTCCCAGTTTGCAATCATCTGCAAACTTTGTTAGCCAGAGTGCCTTAGTGTTGGCCTGTACTTCAGAGAAGTAGATGCCAAACAAGAGTGGTCCCAGGACTGAACCCTGAGGTACTCCACTTGTCACTTGTCTGGAGCTGGATTTGGAGTCGGCTACTTTTACTGTCTGGGTTCTGTCATTAAGCCAGTTAGCAACCCATTGAGTGACATAGGGATTTATGCCCAGCTAAGCAAGTTTATCTATGATTCCAGAGTGGGGGATGGTGTCAAAGGCCTTGGCGAGGTCCAGATAGGCTGCGTGGACTGCCTTACCCTCGTCCACAGCTCTGGAGACTGATTTGAAGAAGTCAATCAGATTCAGGAGACAAGATCGGCCCTTCACAAACCAAAACTGGGTGGGGTCTAGTGTTTGAAGGTTGCCAATGTCTTTGTTTATAAGTTCCATGATAATGCGTTCCATGCCCTTGCAAATCAGGCTTGTCAGACTGATTGGACGGTAGTTCCCGGGAACCAAGGTGGATCCTCCCTTGTGGAGTGGGATAACTGTAGCTGTGTGCCATTCAGTGGGCATGAAGCCTGAGGTGAGGCTATGATTAAACATGACACTTAGGTGAGGTGCCAAAGGCAAAGTTCATTTTGAAGTTCATGTAGTACACAGCCTGGGATGTCATCTGGTCCCATGGATGCTGTATTCTTAGCTTTGGAGAGTGCGGTTTCTACCTGTGTGGCCGTGATTATTGGAATTTGGCAATCTTTTGGTATTGAGATGGGCCCTTTAGGGGGTGAGAGTGGGGTGAAGTTGGCACCAAATCGATCTGCCAGGATATTGGCAATATCCTTGGGATCAGTATATTTAATGCCATTCTGTTGTAACTCAGAGCAGATCTGAGCATTGCCATTTAGATTTTTGACATAACTACAGAATGCCTTGTGGTTGTCTTTGGAATATTTGGCAATTTTATTTAGGTAACTAGCTTTTGAGGATTTTATGAGGGATCTCAGCTTCTTACTGAGGCTGGTGAGGGAGTTTTTTGCATCCTGGGATTTTCCTCTTTTTTGCAACAGTTTCTTCCTTCTGTTGTATAGTTTGTTTATAGCAGGGGACCACCAGATTGGCTTCCTTTTTTTTGGAGAAGAGCATCTTGGTTCTATTTGGGATGGCACGATTCATGCACAAGTGGATGTGCTCATACAGTGCCTTAGTGTAAGATTCTGCAGTCGAACTTCCAGATCCCGTCTGCGTGGGTGTTGTGAAGTTTGTCACTTCTGACTTCAGTAGCTTGAAGTTGGCTTTGGAGAAGTTTTTTTAAGGAGGTTTCCTTACTGGGGGGGGGGGTGGATGTTAAGGGTGATTTGCTTATGGTCAGACCCGACCAATGAGGGGGTGACCACTGGTGTGGAACATCTATCTCCCATGTTGGCAATGACCAGGTCTAGGATATTGGAACCCCTGGTGGGACAATGGATTAGTTGATCCAGGGCGTTGGAATTTATGAATTCCAAGAACCGTTGGGAAAAGGAGTTGGTACCCGAGTAGTTTTCCCAATTAATGGCAGGGTAGTTGAAATCACCCAGTATTAGGGTGTTTGGTTGTATCTTAATATTTTCCAGTATGTTTAGAAAGGTGTAGTGAGAATCTTGGGGCATGGATGGGGATCTGTAGCAAGCTACAATTTGGACTGCAGTCTTACCTAGTGTTAGTTGCACCTGGAGAATTTCAGATGCATTGTGTTGGGCAACTAGCCTGGAGGTGTGAATATCCTTGGTGAATATGGACACTCCTCCACCTTTAGTGTTTCGGTCCTGGTTTTGTGGCCAAAAAGTGTGGTAAGAATTGTAGCCTGGTATTGCAGGGGTGCTCTCTGGAGCCTTGAACCAGGTCTCAGTTACTGCACAGATATCGATGTTCTCCATTTTTAGGAGTGCCTCGAGAGAGTGCATTTTGAGGTTTAGACTTCTAGCATTGAGTAGCATTACCTTCAGATTTTGCCTGCTTCTATTTGTTATGGTGGTGGTTTTATCCTTTGAACCTTGCCTAAAAAAGGCACTATAGGGGTGGCAAGAGCTTTAGCCAGTAACCTGAATCCCAAGGGTGACAGGTGCAGACCATCTCTGGCAAAGCATCGTGGTTTGTCGATCATGTCTTCCCAGGCAGACAAATACTGGATCCCCTTTGAATGACAACAGAAGCTTAGCCAATTGTTGAAGTCAATCATTTTGTCCTTATACTGTGGTATCATTCTTGGCAAAGGCAGGATGCTACTCAGGGCTAGGGTCATACCTACCTGGATCACATGATCCAAGAGCTCTTCCATATGTCTTTTCATGTAGTCCAGGGAGGTACGTCTCAAGTCATTCACTCCAGCATGGACAATGACAGAGTCATATTTGTACTTGTTATGGAGTGACTTGAGTGCATGCGTTATGTTGCAGATCTTGGCACCCGACAGGCAGCTGACTGTAATTTTCTCCTTGTTCAGTCTGGTGAGTGGGACATCAGTGTGCCTGACTATAGAGTCACCTATGACTAAAGTGTTGGGTACATTGTCTTGCCTAAGGGGCTGTTGTTGGGTGGCACACTGGTGTTGTGAGCTATGTGTCACTTTGGTTGTCTCCATGGTCTGTATTACCAGAAGAACAAGAAGCAGAATCTCCTTCTGTTTCACAGATCACTTTTTTGGACAAACTTTTGTATTTCTTCCTTAGCATGTACTTTATCAAAAAAATGATTTTGTCCCTCCAGGGAAAATACCTTGAAGACTGTTGAGTACAGCAGTTTGAATCTCACACCTGCATCTCAACATTCCCTTAACACTCCTCTTCTATTTGGTGTACAATGAGTAATCATTCTTCACAAACACTCTGTCTCCCACATTTAGTATTTTGTCCATCTGCCAGTTCTGTTAGAAGCAACTCCTTCGGCTGGTAGGATTGCATCTTTAGTATTAAAGGTCTAAGTAGCTTTCACATAGCCTGGTTTGGAGCACACATACACACAGACACACACACACACACACATGCACGCACGCACGCACACACACACACACACACACACACACACACGCACGCATGCACACGCACACACACACACACACACACACACACACACACACACACACAATGTTCCCTTTCAACTAACAACTCCTGTTGTGAAATACCAGTCCAGTTGTTTATTTGTGTTTCATAAAATTAATGCAGTCTGTTCCTTCCAGCTTCTCTGGCATAGCTGAAAATCTCAGGTTTTCCCTATGTGCTCTGTCATTTAATTCTATTATTTTTTGAAACATCTCTTCCTGAGAAGTCTCATATTCAGCCAGCCTTTTCTTCATTTCAGAATCTGATACTTGCAACTTTATCATTTCATCTGAATATCTGGTTAAAGCTTCTTCCAACTTCCCAGCCTTTTGTTGTTTGTGTTGATATACTCCATCAGTGATTCATTTAGTTTAACCAGGTGTGTGTGCAATTGTCTTATATCTTCCTTCTGGAAGTTGCATTGCTTTTTGCTGAACAGCTGCAGAACTTTTCCCAGTCAGTGTTTCTTCCTCACATTTTGTAGCTATTTTTTCCAGGTGCTCTCTATTTCTTTTTTAATGGCATCCAGACAGTACACTTACTAGCCACTTACTGAAATTTACCCAGAAACATAAAACTCTACTGACCTTCTCTGTTGAGTTTCTGTTTTCAGACTGGGAGAGCTAGAGTCAAGCTGTTTCTCAATGTTCATCCATCTTGGAAGTTCTCGTATCTACCCTTTTTGTGCTCAATGTGCTTTCCATTGGCAAATGAGACATTAGGTCTGTGCCTGTTCACTGACTGGCATACTGAGGGAGGCTGGAGAGGCACCTCAAGGTTTTCACATTTGAGATGAACCTCAGGAAATCAGCACCCACTCCATTTCAGTGTTTACAGCATCTCAGCAACAAGCATGCAAGCAGAAATGGAGCAAGTGATCTGTGGTTGATCATGGGTTTGAAAAAGCTAACCTTTTAAGCCACAGTAGGCTCACCAGCCAGGGTAGAAACTTCTATAATTCTTACAGCAACTACATCTATTTGCAAAGAATTAAAAAGGCTAAACTTGAGTGATTCTAAACAAACTGGGAAGAGATGGGGGAAAAAAAAAGAAGTTATGTACTCGCCATAATGTTCCATCTGAGTAGTTCTACTTCATTTGTCTTCAGCCTGTGGGTCCTCAGATCCACATCAGATCCGACACAGCCGCATTTTCCAGCTACAGCTCCGAGCTCCATGCTCTTCCCCTTACCCATGCCTTTCGCCCTTCTCCCTTCAGATCGAGTTTTCTGCCTAACGGGTATCAGACACCTGACCCAATGACACCTTATCCGCCAACACAAAAACGTCACAAAAGAACTTTAGCCCTGACAGAACCAAAGATCCCAACAATAACCGTCCAGTACAAGGGACATGTCATATCCCAAAGGATAAGGTTAGGGGGAAGCGGGGGGACGATTGAAGACAAATGAAGTAGAACTACCCAGAAGGAACGTTATGGTGAGTACATAACTTCTTTACCTAAAGTAGTTTACTTCATTTGTTCTTCAACCTGTGGGACAGAGTCCCCAGCTACCTAACTCTTGGGAGGCCCTCATGGAAGGATATTCCGGAACACCAAAGAGCCAAAGGATGCTCTACTCCTAGAGACGAAATCCAATTTATAATGAGAAATAAAGGTGTGAGATGAGGCCCAAGTAGCAGCCGAACAAATATCAAAACAGACCCTATACCAAAAGGCTGTTGAGGTAGCCACAGATCGGTTCGAATGAACCTTCACTTTTCCTGGTAGAGACAAACCTCGATCTGAATAAGTCCAGCCAATGCATTATGAAATTCAGAGAGCAATAGTTACTTTTGAAACATGTTTACCAAAGAAGGGCTTGGCATAGGACACAAAAAGTTGATCAGACTTGCTGAATGGTTTAGTCCTGTGAAGATAAAACCTCAACTGCCTACGTACGTCCAGTAAATGTAATTTGTATTCCCCTGTGTTCTGGTAGTTAGGAAACAATACTAGTAAATTAATAGTCTGATTAATATTGGCTTCTGAAGCTACCTTGGGAAGGAAGGACAGGTTAGTGCATAGCGACACTCTATCTATCGATCTAAAGATCATATAAGGGACTTTGATAGAAAGAGCTTGAAGCTCCGACACCCTTTTAGCAGACATGATGGCAACCAAGAAGGCAGTTTTCCAGGTCAAAAACTGTAGATCCACAGATGCTGCAAGCTAAAAGGGGAAGAAACCAATGCCTGAAACAACAAGGTGAGGTTCCACTGCAGAATCGGGTCCTTAACCGGGGGTCTGAGAAGAAAGGCATCTTTAAGAAAGGTTTTACAAAGTTTAGAGGAAGCCAATGAAGACAAGTTTACCCCAACATGAAAATTAGAGATGACTGCTAGTTGGACTTTCACCATAGAGGAACTAATGCCCTTATGAAAAATGCTAGCCAGAAAATCTAAAACTGCCAAAAGCGGAGCAGTAAAAGGATCCAAAGACCTCTGAATGGCCCATATAGAAAAATGTTTCCATTTACTACAATAAACTTTTCTGGTGGACGATTTATGAGCCGCCACCAGAATGGACTTAACAAGAGATGATAGACCAGGAGTCCTAAGAATCATGAGAACCGGAGCAGCCAAGCAGTGAGATTTCAGACTGTCCAGATCTGGATGAGGGATCCCCAAGGGATGTGAGAGCAGATCTGGGACCGGATCCAAGGTCCACAACTAGATGACACCTGAGTAAGTGAAACCAAACCTGTTGAGGCCAGAATGGGGCAATGAGGATCACAGTGCTCCCCAGCCTTTGGGCTTTTTGTAAAAACTTCAACATAAGGAGAAGAGGAGGATATGCATAAAGAAGCCCGGGAGGCCAAGCATGAATCAGAGCATCTCTGGGGACTTCCCCAGGCGGGGGGGGGGGTTCAGAGCAAAAAACTCACTGCATTTCGCGTTGGAAGGAGATGCAAAGAAATCCCAGCAAGGATGACCCCACTCTAGGAAGATCTGTTCCGCTACTGAAGGCTTCAGAGACCACTTGTAAGGCATCAGGACCGATCTGCTGAGCCTGTCCGCTAGAATATTGGACCGTCCCAGGATGTGCATTGTTACCAGAAAGCGGCCGGAGGAGATCGCCCATTCCCACACTCTCATGGCCTCTCGACATAAGGGATAATATCTGGTTCCCCCTTGTTTGATGATATACCAGACCACTGACATATTATTCGCCTGAATTGCAATCGTTGCCAGAGGAAGATGAGCATGGAGGGCCTGCAAAGCAATAACCACTCTCATCTCTAGAACACTAATGTACAGATAGGTCTCTGAAGGGGACCACGTGCCTTGGACTGTCCTTCCTGAGCTGTGCCCCTCCCCACCCTAGTAGGGAGGCATCCATGGTCACCATGGTCTTGGGGAAAGGAGGTTGAAAAGGACATCCCTTGAGGACATCCAGAGACTGAATCCACCACCAAAGGGAGTCCCTGCACGCTTTTGAAATTCTCACTGGAAAAGGCAATGGAAGGTCTAACAGTGCCCACTGAACTGCCAGTGTCCACTGCAGTACACTCATATGAAGGTGTGCCATAGGAAGAAGATTTATTGCGGCTGCCATGGAACCTAGAGCCCTTAACACTGCTTCGGCTGTTGGCAAACAAGTCTGAAGAATGTGAAAGACATGTAACCTCAAGCTGCATATCCTGTTTGACGTGAGGAACACCTTTGTTTGTATTGTGTCCAGCCATGCTCCAATGAAACCTAAAATCTGAGCTGGGTGAAGAGCAGACTTGTTCATATTGATTGTAATGCCCAACTTGTTGGCTAACTGAAGGAAGGAGTCCCTGGCCTGACATAGTAGATGGGGCAGTAAAGAGCCAATCATACTGGTACCGAAAGACCTGAATGCCCTGAAGCCTCAGGTGAGCCGCTACTACCACCATTACCTTGGTGAACACCCGGCGGGCTGTGGTGAGACCAAAGGGGAGGGCTCAAAATTGGTAATGATTGGCTCCCAACCGGAAGCAAAGGAACCTCCCTTAGTGCCTGTCCATCTTGTGATTGTACGCGTCCTGGAGGTTGATCGAGCACATCCAGTCTCTGGCCTGCAGATAGGGCAGGATAGACTGAATCGTGACCATCCGGAATTTTGTCTTGGTTACTGATAGGTTCAAAATGGACAAATCCAATATAGGTCTGAGGTCCCCCGTCTTTTTTGGCACTAAAAAGAACCTGAAATAAACCCCGGATCCAGACTGGTCTGGAGGGACCGGTTGGATGACTCATTTTCTTAGCAGTGTATCTACCTGCACTGCTGCCTCCTCCCGCTGTGAGGGTGGAACGTCCGGGAGGGCTTTGTTGGATGGGGGAGGATCCTTGAACGGATCGAAATATCCTCTGGATATGACTCACAACAGCCACTGATCTGTAGTGATGGACTCCCATGCTAGTGGGTATACTGACAAGCAGCCCCTGAGTGCCTCCAGAGATGGACAGCCGGGCAATCACTCAGGGCTGCTGCCCGGGTTTATACCAGAAAGGTTCTCGGGACCTGAAATTCTTATGACGCCTTCTGCCTCTGGGGGAAGGCAAATCCTGAGCATCCCGGGAAAACACCTGAGATTTGCAGAACCACTTCTTCTTCTGGCCTCTCTAGTTCCTGGAAAAAGACCTTTGAGGAGGTGAGAAGCGGATCCTGATGGCAGTCAGTGTTTTCCCATCCTTCTTGCTCTGGACCAAAGTCTCTCTAACCATCTTCCCAAAAAGGGAAGAACCATCAAAAGGGGCAATGGTAAAAGACACCTTGAAAGGCTACGAAAAATGACATAACCAGAGCCAGGCATGACGCCGGATGGCAACGCCTGACCCAGTCGCCCATGCGGCTCCCTCCGTGGTATGGGAGAGCTAACGCATAGATGTGTTGGCTACAGCTTTTAGGGTGGCCATTCATGCATCAAACATCTTCCTGTCCTCTGCCGACATGGACCCAGGGGTCGACTCCATGACTTCTTTGACCAGATCTCTCTGGAGTTGAATGACATGCGCCATGTAGTTCAGCAGCCTCACACAGGTCACTGAAACATAAACTCACTTCCCAAAACAATCCAATGCTCTCGACTCTCAGTCAGGCAGATGGACCTTGGAACTCTCCTGGGCGAGTTCCTTCTTGGTGGCCACCGCTACCAGCATAGCATCTACAGGGGGGCCCACTTGTGCCAGATTAACTTGTCCTGGGGGCCTTAAGGGGTTTATACCATAAGCTCGAAAGCTGATAACTCCGAAGCACAAAACTCCAAACCTCAAACCTCGAAGTTCAAAAATGTCGAACCATAGAAGAGAGATCATCATAGAGTGCAGGAAGGGAAGATTTCCCTTTACTGCACTGAAGTGAGATCTCAGAGTTGGTATATTTAAGTAGCAGGGGGTGCGGGGGGTGCAGGGGGGCTTGCCCCCCTGCACAGAGCATTTTGTCTTTTATTTTGTGCAATTAGGGGTTTTTTGGTGGATTCAATGTTGTCAGCTTTTGAGGTTTGAAGTTTGCGGTTCTGAGCTTCGGCGTTATCAGCTTTCGATTAAGTGATATAGACCCGGCTTAAGACCCTGCCCGGGTGCTTGGGTATTGGCTCTATGGTGTCCAGTTCCTTCCATCCCCTAGATGTTATCAAATCCACAAGTGGTTCTGCAGGAGGGCACACGGAAGAGTTAGATGGGCCTGAGCTAAATGCCTCCCGCAAAACGGACTCGTCAGAGGTTGGTTTTGGGGTGGACCATCCCCCTCTTTGGCAAAGGATCTCCATGATACCTCCAAAGGAGACATCCTCGAGGAGGTGATCTTGGGGAACCTTCCCCTACATCCAGGTCTGTATCTTCGGTGAGGGACTCTGGAAGAGAGTCCAAGTCCCTCCTTTTACACGTATGTTTGCAGGGGGGCTCCTCAGGGGGACTATCTAGGGAGGTCTCGCAAGCAGGTTGTTCCAAGGCCGGAATTTCCTGGGGCACTACGGCTACGGGCTGTCCTTGACAGGACAAGATGGTCGGAACCACACTCAATGCCAGGGGGGGGGGGTCTGGATGGACTCCGAAGATGAAACAGTCAAAGGCCTTGACCCTATGAGAACCCTCTCCACCACTTCAAATTCCGAGGGGGAACAGACCTTCTGGGCTGACCGACCGGAAGCCCCTCCCCCAAATCCAACTGGGGAGCCGGGGCCAAGCTTCTGGGAGCCGAGATGCCGAGGGGAATGCTTCTCTCCGACAAGCTCGGAGCAGAGAGCACCCCCCTCGGATCCGACCCAGAGGCTACAGCTCCAAAAGCTTGGGTGCGATCCAGTTGGATCTGACACACTCAAAGCACTGGCCGGCGTCGACGTACAGGGTACTGCCGGCACGGACCCCTCGACTCTGATCATCCTCGGATCCAATGACTCTGAAACTGCAGGTCAGATCAGAGAAGGAGTGATAGGTCTAAATACTGACTGGAAGGAGCCCACTCTGGTGGGAGAAGGCCCCGGCAAGACCCCCATCGGGATTTGAGTGCGGATAAACCTCCGCATCACCTTGTCCATCTCTCCTTCAGGCTCCATGTAGAGTGGGAGGACACTGCTGAAGTAGGCTAGGAAAGCTGGTGGGGGCAATGCCTAGGGGGCAACTGGCTAACCTGTACCTCGGGCTCAGGTGAGAACCTAGGGGACCTGAGTTGAGGAGTCATTAGCCTGGAAACCTTCAAAAGGGGGCCGGCCTCTGACGAGCTGTCAGGAGATCGCTTGCGAAGCCAGTCCTTCTTGGCTTTATCCCCTTCCCCGGGTCTCTAGGCAGGAGGGTGAATACCAGAGGCCGTGGAAGAGGAAGACAAAGCACCAGCAGGGAAAATGGAACTTCAGTCCCAGCAGAAGAGGGCAACAAGCCCTTAATGATCAGTTTGTCCCACCTGTCCTTAATTGCCCTGGGATTAAACCCAGCACAAACAGGTCAGGGGAACTGGAAGTGAGCCATGCCCAAACAAAACATGTGCAGAGTGTGGCCATCTGCCGGAGAAAGCTTATGGCCACACTCTGTGCACCATTTGAAGCCTGGCTTCAGGACATCCGCCATGCCTCAGCCAGCCCAAAACACACACACACACACACACACACACACACACACACACACACACGCACACGCACACGCACACGCACACGCACACACACACGCACACAGCACGCACACACGCAGCACGCACACACGTGGAAACAGAAGAGAGGAGGAAAGATAGTAAAGTCTATGAACTACTCTTGCTATGGAGAACCCCAAGAAAGTATAGGAAAGGTTAGAAGAGAAGTTATAGAAAGAAAAGCCAAAAAAAAGAACCAATTACTGATCAAAAAACACTGCTAAACACTATGGAACTTGGACCACGCTGCTTCCTCTCAGGCGGCAAATGAGATCTAGGGGGAGAAGGGAGACAGGGGGGCATTATGGGATAGGGAAGGAGCATGGAGCTTGGAGCCATAGCTGGACAATGAGGCCGTGTTGGATCCAATGTGGATCCAAGGACCCACAGGTTGAAGAACAAATGAAGTAAACTACTTCAGATCGAAGAGATAAACGGACCTGATTTAGGAAAAAGGGAAGGAGATAGACAGAACCTGGCTTGTCTTGAAAAAGAGGTTTCTGTGTAGTGTGAGTTTGAGTAGACTTAGCAGGAGGGACCCATCTAGAACCCTTCTTATCGTTGGGAGGAATGTGAGACTGTCTATGAACAAAAGCAGACTTAAGAGGGATAATCCTATGAAATTTAGGAACAGTAGAAACAAAAATATGCTTCAATTCCTACAAGACCTTGCCTTTGTCCTGTAGTGACTTAAAAAGCTCAGCAGCAGCAGAACCAAAGATGTTTTTATTATCAACAGGAGCATCCAACAATTTAGACTTAATATCATCAGGTAAAAACTGGAGATGAAGCCAACACAGAACCAAAAGCAGCAGCTCTAGAAGTAAATTCAGTTGCATCATAACTACATTTACTAGAATATTGAGACACTTGGGAAGAGAAGCCCGATAAAGAGAGGGCCAAGGCCTTCCCTTCAGAATCAGGAACGTCCGAGGCAACCTGGGAGGCCTGAGAAAGAAGAGTGCAGACATATCTTGTCATATGGGTCTGATAATTAAACGCCCAAATGGCCAAGGTACCAGTGGTACATACTTTTTGCTTAGCCATTCCATAGCTCTACTGTCCTTATCAGAAGGAAGCAGTTTAGTAGAAGGCAAAAGCCTAGAAGGTTTGTCAAAAAAGACAGACACAACAGAGGAGACAGCAGAGTTGCATTTGCAAAGGAACTTACAGTCATCAGGCACCTTATAAACTTTGTCATGTTTTAGTGGTTAGAGATTGGGAATCAGGGGGCCTGAAAAGCTGCTGAAAAAGTGTCCAACAGGGCGGCCAAGAAAAGAGGAACAGCAGAACTTTTATTAACTTGGGACTTCCAGGGGTGTAACTGGGTACTGCAGGACCTGTGAGCAGTGCCAAAAGGTAGGCAAGGCAGAAGACAAGGTCAAAGCTCCTTTGATGCCTTTGCCTGCGAGTGAAAAGCCATTTCAGAGGGTAACTATGGATATTGTGGGGCCTCTGAGTACCCCAGGTTCCACAGGGAAGAAGTATATACTAGTGGTAGCAGATTATGCTACCAGATACCCTGAGGTAGTGGCCCTGTCCTCCACTGAGGCAGAAAAGGTGGCAAATGCTTTGTTAGAGATTTTCAGCAGTGTAGGATTCCCTAAAGAAATGCTGACTGACAGAGGTGCCAATTTCATGTCAGACCTGCTGGCTTGTCTGTGGAAGCACTGTGGGGTGAAGCACCTAAAGACCACCTGCTACCACCCCCAGACTAATGGTCTGGTGGACAGGTTAAACTCTACACTAAAGACCATGCTACAGGGATTTGCAGACCAGTTTAAGAGGGAGTGGGACAAATATTTACCCCATTTGTTGTTTGCTTACAGAGAGGTGACCCAGGAATCCACAGGTTTTTCACCCGTTGAGTTGCTGCATGGGCATAGAGTGAAGGGATTTCTATATCTGACTCGAGATGAGGGGGAGGGGGAGTGTGAATCCCACAAGGAGTCTCTTGTGGCATATATCCTAAACTTCAGGACAAGGCTCAGGGAACTCATGGGCTTGGCTCAGTAGAACCTGGCAGAATCCCAATAGCAGAAAAAGGCCTGGCATGACAGGAGTGCTCGAGCTACAGAGTATGCCTTGGGGCCTCAGGTTATGGTTCTCATTCCTGTCAGACACAGTAAGCTGCAGGCAGCTTGGGAGGGACTCTTTGAAGTGGTAAAGAAGATCAGTGATGTTAACTACATGGTAGAACTTCTAGGCAGGAGGCAGGGGCACAGGCACTACCATGTTAACATGATGAAATGTTACCATGACAGAGAGGCCCTTGTGCTAAGTATTTGCAGTAGAAGGCAGGAGGAGTTTAAGGGGGATCTATGGCTACAGGGAGCCAGCCAGCAAAATACCAAGTTACTATGATGGAACATAGGGTTGCAGGCATATGATAGGACAGCACAGCTCTGTACTGGGGTCAGCAATGCCAAGGCAGCTGGAATCTCAAGACAGAGAATGGGGTAATGTATTCCCAGACAGGCTCATTCCTCTCAAGCAACGTTTCTCAATGGTCACTTTAAAAACTAGCTTGAGTCTTCGAAGGGGGGAAGAAGTGTGACAAAAGGAGATACTACCAGCACAGCTAGCTGTAATTTGGTAGATAAGTATATGTAATTGGTGAATACTGAAATGATTTACATAAGATGCTGGTGTTACAAATGTATCAGAACCATATGTCACGTGTATATCAAACTGCTCTGTACAGATGTTTGTGTTGAAAGGGTATTTGCAAACTGCTGCATTTAAAATGTATCCACAGTGTGCCTTGCTGGAAGAGAACAGAAATGTACATGCACTATTGTAACTGTTTAAGTGAATATATTTTAACAGTGGAAAATGGAATACATGAAGTTAACCTCAGTCCAGCAAACTTTAGAAAAATATTTGAATTCAATTGTTGTATGACTTCCAGCATCTGCCAGAGATTAACTAATTACTAGTCCTGAAAGCATGAAGGAATGCAATTGTTTTATGACTTCAATCATCTGCCAAAGATCTGAGTAAAAGCCTTTGTCTGTATATTTTTAATAGGTAGATGCTAAATGCTGCCAGCTTCTAGCAATAGAGGTTTTGACATGGAACTAGCAATCAGAATATCAGAAATGCAAGCTATCCCAGCAGTAATATTTTAGATATTAATTTGAGAAGTCTCTTTGAGACAGAGCATTCTGTAGTCACTTTTGGACCTGACAAAAAGAACCATTCACCGCAACATCTGCCTTGCTCTAATAGTAAGTTACTAGAAAATAATAATTCTCTTAGATACAGTCAGGAATGTGGTGAAGCTTAGCTTAGATATTTTTATTTATTTATTGGAGACTGTTCTGCCCTATTGTTTTAAATATTTCTTGTGGTTTTGAACTCTGATGTTCTTTTATTATTATTAAATATATTTAAATCTTTCATTCTGGTTGATCTGTGTAAAGATACTTAAGTTTTGAGAATACTTGCATATTTATTTGGTGACACTGTGTGGGCCACTCCTAACAGCCTTGCTCTTGGTCAAACTATGATTTGTATTAGTATTAATATTGCACAGTAAAAATGGGCACCCTTTGTTAAGGGCCTTAAAGTAGCTGATAAGGGGTTCTGGTGGCAGTGAAAACTACCTTACAGCCTGGGCAAAAGGGGGCATAGCTAGTAAAAATGTACCAGTCTTTCCCAGGTGTGTGTGTGTGTGTGTGTGTGTGTGTGTGTGTGTGTGTGCAAATCAAAAATTTCAAAGTGTGTTTGTGTGTATGTGTGTGTGTGTGTGTGTGTGTGTGTGTGTGTGTGTGTGTGTGTGTGTGTGTGTGTGTGTGTGTGAGTGAGCTACTTGGGCAGGGACACAAAGTACTGGTTGGATAGAGAGAGTGTTGGGAGGACTTGGCTTGGAACCCTGGCTAAGGACTCAGCTCTATAGCTGTGCCAGTGGGGAGTCTTATTGGGGATCTGGAGAAAGGTTGAAGAACCAGCCCCAGACTGACTGGGGCCTCTGTGTGTTTTGAAGGGGAAATTGCACTTTATGCAGAGAGATGCATCTGGAAGCACTGTGTGTGTATTTGTCATCCTCTCAGTGAACATTCCCCGCTGTTGTCACTGGTGAGGATTGAGGCTCGTGGTATAATCATCTTTCTATGAGATTTGCCAACCACAGTCACACTTCCCACTCCCATGACATGAAATGTCAGCAACTCTCATGACATGAAATCTCAATAACCATCAGGAAAAAACAAGAACAAGTGTAAGGGTCTCCAATGGGGTACTTAGCTGCCCTTAGCAAATGTAGCTGGAAGAGGTCTCATGGCTGAAAGAAAGTGATCCTGATGGAGTCTTGCATCACAGACTGGTGTCAAGAAGGTTCTGTGGATTTTCATTCCCATACATCCCTTAAATACTTATACAAAGTCTCGTCCATTGGTCTTAGGTCAGAAGTACAGAGCAAGACATATGGTACATTGGTAAGATAAGTCTTATAGGTTAGCATTACTGCAAAAGTAATCTTATGAAAAACATCTAGGATTGCCTTAGCCAGAAGGTACCTATCAGGATGAGGCTTATCCTATAATCTGTCATTTTTACTAAGCCTTTAAGAAGGAGTGGAATAGTAAGTAAAGCCTACATGATATCTTTCCCTGTTCCAAAGAAAAGTGATTCACTGTTCAAGTTTGTCTTCAAAGGTTATTTTTCACAAAACTTCTCTGTCTGGTAATTTTGGAGAAAAAAGGAACAGATCCACTTCTGGGACTCACCAACATTATGTAACAGAGCAGAAAACCCATGGGTCCAGTCTCCATTCGTATAGATTAGTTGAAGACCTGCCAGTACTTCACAGTATCTTATCTGATTGGACAGACTACCTTTGCCTCAGCTTCTTCCCCCTTTCCAAGTCTCTTTTCCATATGCCTTTGTTTGCTTAAACTAGTCAGCCATTTTCTGTCCTTTTACTTAAAATGAAATTTGTAAAATTCTTGTGAAATGATGAATAAGAAAAGTTACTTCATCATTTCAATGATTTTGCAATTTTCTTCTAATTTTCTAAAGATTTCTTATGAAGGGGATCAAATAGAAGATATTTATCCCTCTGGAAACTGAGTATTTGCTCCTGACATCTTCGGGTAAGGACTGGATCAACAGCCAAACATACCTCCCAAGCGCTGTGCTACAGGCCAATGTCCTGTCAGAAGTAAAACTAGCATCACAGCCACAGCTGGTGCCATATTTCTACACTTTGAGAGTTGTATGAATCAGTTAGTTTAGACAAGCACAATTTTAAGAATGTTACATAACAGTTTTGCCTCAATTTGCTTTATAACATCTCCAAATTACTGTGTTGGCAACTGACGGCCCTGATGCCCGAGGTGGCTCATGTATAAAATTTCTTGCAAAACCTAATCAATAATTTGCTTTATCATTCAGAAAGGTATTATTTACAGGGATCAACCTGGATCCCTCACTGCGTCCAGAGGGGTAACAGCTAAATGTCCTATAACACTTTTATAAAAAGGATTCATCCCTTATTCTCCACATGATAAAACCTATCTAATCCCTCTGATGCTGCAGGCTAGGAGTGCAGTTCTAATGAGGTATTTTCAAATGCATCTTTGACAGTTTGAAACACTGGAAGAACGGCCAAAAGCTTGGAGTCATCTACATATAAAACTTCCATATTCTTTTGTAAGAATTGGACATCTCCACATTAAGTGTCCACTCATCAAATTGAAGGTCTTAGCAAAAGAAACATCCGACAGACGGTTGGAGGGACTCTCCTTGATCTGTATCATATCCCAGACAGGAATGAATATATCTGTAATGAGCAGCATAACTCTTGATTCTCCTCCTTACCAGCATCCAAGTCAGATGAGTGGTTCAGTGAGTGGACTTTCTTACTGTTAGCTAAAGGAAAAGTACTTAAGACCACTGGTGACATATTCCTCAACAAGTGTTTTGTAATCATCAGGGCAAGATGGGCGGGGGGGGCCTTCCTTGCAAAAAAAACAATGTTTTTGATTGTTTTTTTAAATGCAGATTTTGCATTCATTAAGGCTTTTTTCCTGGTGCATGTGTACTATTGTACTGGTTACATTGTCTTTGAGCTTTTATGGTTAATATTGCTACAGACAATCTTGCGTGTTTTAGATTAAGTATAGTACAGTCAAATATACACACACAAATACATTATATATATATATATATATATATATATATATATATATATATATATATATATATATATATATAGGTTTACTATCAAAATGACAAACGCAGATACTCTGCAGACGGAAAATCAAATGGCAGATTCCGATTCCTGTGTTGCCGACCATTATATGACTGAAAGTTCCTATCAGCGAATGCAGCATTCTCTGATATGAACTTGAAGTATTAAACAGACATCGCAGTACAGTGCAGACTGGGACATTCATCCCTTTCTTCACTGCAGGTCGATCTCGGAGTTGGAATATATAGTTAGCAGAGAGGGGGGCTTGCCCCCCCCCTGCCAAAACGTGATGTGAAGTGTAGGAGTTCCACTTATCTGAGCTCTTATACAGACATTACGTTCAATATTCGGCGAACATGTCGAATCTGCTAAATCTGTGAAGCAAATTCAACATTTTACTCAAGTGATATTTTGAATTCAGCATTCCGTTCAAGGTTTTGGACGGATTTTTTTTAACTTTTGTGATTTTAATAGTGAACTATATGTATGTATATATATATATATATATATATATATATATATATATATATATATATATATATATATATATATATATATATATATATGGGATCCGGACACATGCTCGACTAGCATAAGGCCGAATCACAAAACATCGAACAAATACACGAAAGCGCTTAACATTGACAAGTGCTTCCATGTATGTGTGCCTGTTTCGTAGATTGGACTACAGTGTGGGTAAGGGAAAATTCCCTTGTCCCCACTGCAGTGCGATCTCAGAGTGAGAATAATAAAGTAGGGGGGTGTGCAGGGTGCAGAAACGTAGATTTTTTTTTGAACTACACATACACGAAAGCACTTTTTGATGTTAAGAACTTTCGTGTATGTGTGTTCGATGTTTTGTGATTCGGACATATGCTAGTCGAGCATGTGTCCTAGACCCATATATATATATATATATATATATATATATATATATATATATATATATACATATACACACACACATACATACATATATGTGTGTGTGTGTGTGTGTGTGTGTGTGTGTGTGTGTGTGTGTGTGTGAGTGTATAAATATGTATGCATGTATGTATATATGTATATATGTGTATATGTGTGTGTGTGTGCGTGTATATATATATATATATATATATATATATATATATATATATATATATGTATGTATGTATGATTTACTAACAAAATTACGACGAAGATGATTAACATGAAAACAGGAATGTCGAGCAACAGTTGGATGATTCCCGTTTCATCTAACCTGCACCAGTATAAGTGTTCAGTTTCCTGAATGCCACAGTGCACTTATATACCTGTCATCGGCATTATGAATACAGGAAATGGTACAGTGGGGAATGGGAAATGACCCTTTTCTCCACTGCAGTGTGATCCTGGAGTTGGAATATATTACTTGCAGGGGGTGTGGGGGTGCAGGGGGTATTTATGTGTTGTGCAGTATATATGTATTGCTTACAAGTTCACATTCCATTGGTGTTGAGTAAGCTGCAGGGGAAGGCATATGTCGAATAATGTCAACTTCTCGAATTTGGCATTATATTCGACATAGTGCCTGTGTTCCTGTGCTGATTTTCAGAGATATGATTTGCAGAAATGACCAGATTTTATTCCAGTGTTCACGATTTTGATAGTAATCCATATATATGTATGTATGTGCTACGATTGTTCTTTCATACAACCCACATACAATTACACAAATGCAGGTGCACGCACACACACCCATATGGCCAATTTAGTATGTCCAGTCCACCTACTGTATGTCTTTGGAATACAAGAGTATACTAGAGAAGTCAAAGAAAACCCACATGGACACACGAAGGGCATGCAGACTCCACACAAAAGATACCACAGCCAAGAATCTAACAGGACAACCTCTTGCTGTGAGGCAACAACCCGACATGCTGCACCTTACGTTGTGGGTATAGGCCCTGGCCTCATTTAATTATTTTTATAAACTGAAAGCAAGCCATCTGCAAGCATAGGTTCAGATTAACTAAGCCTATTGCTTTTCAAAGCTCCAGAGCCATGCAGACAAACTGATGGAAATGTGATGGTAACTTCCAAAGTTGTATGCATGTGTATATTGCCTATGATGATAATAGTATATTCACAGCTATAGGTTTTGGAACGCCTTTTACTGAAGCTAAAATAAGAAAACTGCTACGCAGCCAGAACACCATTTTATGAAAGCTGTATGCATGAACATTCACAAATATCAACCAAATGCCAGTCTGAAATACTGCGCAAAGAGCTAGCAGCTAGTTAAAATTCTACAAAGGAAAACTAAGCATTTGTACTCTAGAATGATTGTAACAGTTCCAAAACCCTGTTTCATTGCATAACAAGAATTGCCTATGACTTGCACAGTGATCATCTTATGTTCCGTTCCTTATCATAACAGTATGAAAAAAAACTACTACATTTAACATAACTACATCTGACTTAGTTTGTATTAAAAAATGCATTTTCTGGCTATGCTTCTATTTATTCTAAACCTATGCATGAGCATATGACAGTCATTTCTGAAAATAAGCAAATCCTAACAGGTCATAAATTATTTTCACATACTATAACTCTTGCTGATCTGTGCTAACAGAAAAAAATCAGCTAAGGAAAATGCAGCAAAATACAAAAAAGGTCTGCTCTGACAACTAACTCTCCTCTTCTGTCTTTATTATATGTACTGCTACTAACATCTCACAAAGAATCAAATATTTTTCATACCTAGGGACATTTCCTTGCAAAGTGTCTGTCCATTTAAAATTCAGGATAAATCGCAGTTTGTTTTCTTGACTTGTTCCATCCAAAGGACTTATAAAACCTGTAAGGAAACATAAGCGAGCGAAAGTTACATACTTATTATTTGTTTATTTATTATATGGAAACCAGGTGGGACAGCTAGTCCAATGACTCCTTTCAGTCACAACCCTAGAGCAGAGGCAAGATTAGTACAAACAGCATTTCAGTACAGGCAAACAATAGTATAGTCCTCCCGTACAGTAACTTATATGTTAAACAGAATTACTAAAGGAATTTTGCAACAGCAGGCAGAGCATGAAGCCAATTAGCAAAATATAAAGAAAAAAGTACAGCTCTGTAAAATCTTACCAACACACTAGATGTTCTTCTCTTCACTGTTGCAGTATTCTTAACATGAAGGATCCCCTCCCAAGGGCAGCCCGATGTCTGGCCAGTATACCAAAGCCTTTAGGTTGCTCTCAATACGCTGTACATCACATGTATGCTCCCCACGCAAGGTGTAGGGCATAAAGGTGATGTTCGGAAGTATCATCTTCAGAACTGAGAGCTCCAGGAGGAAACCCAGCCCTAGAATACCAGACAGCAACATAACACATTCAGGGGAACAAAAGACCAGGGTGAGGAGGGAGGGAGTGAATACTGCAACAGTGAAGAGAAGGACATCTACTGTTATGGTAAGGTTTTACACAACTGTAGTATGTCCTTCCATTTCACTGTTGCAGTATTCTTAACATGAGGGAGAGTGCAAAAGCTCAGGAAGAAAACAGGGAGGAGAAAGGGCTAACAGAGCCTTCTAGGAACCCATGAAGAATGTCCCTAGCAAAACCAGCTCTAGCCCTGGATATGGCATCTAACTTGTAATGCTTGGTAAAGGTATGCACCGAAGACCAGGTAGCTGTCTTAAGGAGAGAATTAGTATCCAATCCCTTGCAAAAAGCACAAGAAGAAGCCACAGCCCTAGTAGAGTGAGTCTTAACCACAAAAGGAAGGCTCTTATCATGATAAGAACAAAAAAAAAAAAAACAGCCTTAGCGACCATATGCCAACCTATCTATTCAAAAAAAATAAATAAATAAATACTGTCAAGCTCACCACCTTCTGCCAAATCCACAGTAAAAGAAACTTTAACCCCCAAAACCTAACCAATACCCTAAAAAAATGTAACTGGTCTCTACTAAAAAACCTGACCCTTAATGCTGCAGAAGATTATTTCAACAGTACCTTCCTTGAAATTCTAAACAAATTGGCCCCTGCAGATCAATCTGTATGAAAGCCACATACACACCATGGCTAACTAATGACACCAGAATGCTCCTCAGGAAAAGAGACAAAGCTTGGAAACATAGCTCACTTGTAAACACAAATCAACCGCATTCCAGCAAATTAGAAACAAGGCTAAACACCAACTCAACCTAGATAAAAAGAACTTCTACTATAACCTGAAACGTAAACACCAGCATAATCCCCCAAAATTCTGGAATACCATAAAAGCCGTTCTCCACCCAGGACATTCCACTACCCTTTCCCCTAACTTACCACACTCTCCTACCACAGTTGCAGAAGAATTCAATAAATACTTCGCTGAAAGTGTACGATCTCTAATTAAAAGTAATTCCACAAAACCATCATAAGCCTTTAAATCTCTCAATATTAACTCTAACTCCTCCTTTCAGCCTGTTCCACAGTTACCAATAAGAAACTACTAAAAAAGCTCAAACCCTCTTCAACAGCAGCTGACAAGCTACCAACCGAATATTTAAAACTAGCAGCTGAAGCCATATCTTATCCAGTGTCGATCCTTACTAACAGGTCCATGGCAGAACAACATGTCGCAGCAATATGGAAAATTGCATACATTATCCCCTTACACAAAGGTGGAAATTCCACAGAGCTGACCAACTACAGACTGATCGCTATTCTCTCTCCGCTATTCTCTCTCCGCTATCTAAACTCCTCAAAAGATGTATCCACTCCCACTGATTCATTATCTTACCTTCAACAACATGCTAGCAACATGTCAACACGGTTTTAGGCCCCATCATAGTAACTTGTAAAAGCAAGTTATTAGTTGCTTTTTGGGGTTGGCTTGTCTCCTACTTGCAGATTTGGCCCCATCACAGTACCACAACTGCACTCCTCAGTTTCACCAATACCATCAACCAACTCAGAAACAATGGCAAAATAGTCTCTGCTGTCTTTCTAGACATGTCCAAGGCCTTTGATACAGTTTCCCACCCCAAACTATTAAATACACTCACCAAATTGAACCTCAGCCCGTCTGCACTTCAATGGTTCCGAAGATATCTACAGGACCGTCAACAATCTGAAAATGGCTTAATATCCTATCCCCCCCCTCTTCCCGTCACACTAGGAGTACATGAAGGCTTAATTCTTGGGTCACTACTCTTCAATATTTTTACTAACAACCTCCATAGTGTTACCCCACTGGCTTCAACTATTCAATATGCAGATGATACAACACTTATATATGCCGCTAATAACCTGCAACACCTCCATGATATAACCCAAAAATCATTCTCGGATACCGAGCTATGGCTCTCTAACCATCAGCTCATACTCAACCCCAATAAAATAAAACTCATGATCTTCCATCTCACAAGTTCTTCTCCCCCCAGCACCTTCTACATCACACCTAGGAATAATACTAAAATTAATACTGACTCACAAACAAAACTTCTAGGTGTAATAATAGATAACAACCTAAGATCTGACCTGTATATAGCACAAACAATTAAGAAAGCTCACAAAAAAATGGGTACTCTTTACAGAAATAAAAAGTATCTAACACCTCTAGGGTTGCCACTGCTAGAACCCACCATCTATCAACACGTCTGTACTCTTCCCTAATTCTCACCATCCTTAAAAAGACAGATTTAATTAAACTTGAAACATGCTATAATAAAACAGCTAAATTTGCAACTGACTACCCACATCATACCCACTACTGTCACTCCTTAAAGAAACTCTTCTGGTTAGAACTCCCACAACTTCTATCCTATAACCAATTAACCTTAGCACAAAAACTAGTGTATCAACCTGAAAAAAACTGCCCTTCTAAATATTCTCTAGCGCCATACCAAAAATCCAGGTTTTCGCTCAACAAATAAATCTCTACTACACATGTCCAAATCCACAAAAATGGCAGGGGACTCACTATTTTCTTATTATGTAGCAACATGGTGGAATTCACTACCTCACAGCATCAGAACCAACACAAATACCAACCAATTCAAAAAGATTCTTAAAAATTATCTTAATGATATCTAGCTTTGTTCCTGTACTACTCCAGGCTAATTAGTTTTAATAGCTTCTGGTCATACATTTTCTTCTTTCCTGACCACCTCATAATCTATGTTCTCTCTCATATCTAGATAATTTCTAACCTCATCTTTTTCTATCCAATTTTCCCCCTACAAACCCTTCCTCAGCTTACTTTGAGAAACTACAATGTCTACACTACAATAAGGAATTATATCAGAAGATTGTATAATACAAATGTCAGCTATCATAGCACAAGAATGTAATTTCTGGTGTACTGTAAGTTCTGTATATTTTTCTGTATAATTTCTTGTATAAATGTTCTATTATCTCTGTATGTGGAGCTTTTCTCCCCGGGCCTCTGCCGAAGATGAGTCTTGACCCAGTGAGGCTTTCCTGGTAAACAAATGTAAAGTAAGTAAAGAAATGGCTTTAGAACTCCAAGAGGAAATAGCCTGCTTGGAAACAACCAAATCTAATTATCTAGGATGAAAAGAAAGAAAAAGCTGACCAGATTTTTTAAAATCATTAGTTTTGTCCAAATAAAATCTGAGTTGTCTGCACATCCAAAGTGTGCAACACCTTCTCACTTGCTGACTGGGAGAAGGGAAAAAAGTGGGCAAATTAATAGACTGATTAAGAGACAACTCATTCACCACCTTAGGCATAAAAAAAGGATTGGTATGAAGAGACACTGTGTCTTTACGAAAAACTACAAAAGGAGGCACAGCTATAAGGGCTTGCAGTTCAGACACCTGTCTGGCAGAAGGGTTAACAAAAGAACAGTCTTCCAAGAACAATGCTGTAAGAAAGCTGAAACTGCAAGCTCAAAATAAGCCTGAGTCAATTTCTCCAAAAGAAAATTAAGATCCTAAGAAGGAGGAACAGGCTTCCTGGGAGGTCTAATATGAAGGAAGCTTTTAAGAAACTATTTGGCCTCGAATCTAGAAGCTAAAGGAAGAGTTAAAGGCAGACAAGTAAAAATAGCTGAGAGGTGGGCTTTAACAGAAGAAAATGTCAATGCAGCATTGAGCAATTCACACAAATAAGAAAGAACCAAAGGAACATACAGAGTAAGTGGGTCCGGGTTATGAGAAAGACACAAAACAGAAAACCTCTTCCATTTGGACAACTAGGATTTCCAAGTAGTGGCTTTCCTGGCCTCCTGCAGAGCCCAAAACACATCCTCAGAAAAAAGGTGCCTATAGTGAATAAAAATCCTATGACCCACACTGTCAGTTGAAGATTGGACAGGTAGGGATGGATGAGAGATCCCTTGTCTTGTATGAGAAGATATACCCTGTGAGGTAACTTGTGATGACTGCCCTTGGCTAAGAGCAGAAGAAGAGGGAACCAATGCTGTCTGGGCTAAAAATGAGTTACCAGCAAGATTTTGGCAGCATCCTATTTTACCTTGCACGGGAATTTTGCAATGAAAGGAGGGAGAGGGAAGGCATAAAGAAACATCCCCTTCTGTGAAAAAGATAGGGCATCCACCTTTCAGGCCACAGGACATGAGAGTTCTGGCACAAAATTGAGAAAGCTGCCTGTTCAGAGGGGGAGGCACAGAGATCTACTTCAGAAACATCCCATTGGTGGATAATGTCCAGAAACAAATCCCTGTGAAGCATCTACTCATGAGATTGTGTAATGGACCTGCTCAGGGAGTCTGCCACAAAATTCTGACTTGAAGGAATGTACACTGCCTGAAGTGTGACTTGGTACTGAATCGCTAACTCCCAAACCTGAACTGCCAAACTACAAAGCAGATATGATCTTACCCCCCCCCCCCACTCCCTTGTTTGTCGACATATCACATCACTGTGGTGTTGTTTGTAAAGATCTTTAGTGGCCCTGGAGAAAACAGGATGAAAAGCAGTGAGGGCCAAAAGAAGACCTCTCCTCTCCTTGATATTGATGTGCTACTTCTGCTGCTCAGCAGACCAAAGACTTTGCACCTTTATATTTCCAAAGGAAGCTTCCCAACCCCCGTCTGAGGCATCTGTGAACAGCTCATGAGAGTGAAGTGAGAGTTGAAAGGGAAGGCCTGGATTCAAAGTCACTAAAATTCCAACTTGAGACATGGAAAAAGAGGGACTGGAAACTGTAGAGGATGAGCATGCTGAAGCCAAATTGACTTTAGATACCACTAAAGCTTCCTCATGTGCAGTCTGGCAAAGGGAAGCATAGGGATGGTGGATGTCATAAATCCAGAGCCCTCAGAAATTCCCTGGCTGAAATCAAAGCCAGAGGAAGAAGGGATGCTAGCACAGGAACAGTCTGGATCCTGCATCCTAGAAAAACATGATCTCTTGACAGGGACAGGAAGGACTTTTGAAAGTTATAGTGAACCCCAGGCTTTGCAACAGAGCAATAACCCACTGAAGTGTTGTAAAAGAATCTCTGGAGAGTAGGTTTGAATAAGCAGGTCATCCAAACAGGGAAAGACCTGAATGCCTATGAGCCTGCAAAAAGCAATCACAGAAGCTAAGCATTTCGTGAATACTCTTGGGGCAGTACAGAGGCCAAAGAGCAAAGCAGATTACTGAAAACACCAGGAAGCAACCGAGAAATGTAAAAACTTCCTGAAAAAGGGATGAATAGGGATATGAAGGTAAGCATCCCTGAGATCCAGAGAAACCATAAAATCCTGAGGAAGCAGAAGAGGAAACAAAGTCTGAAGGGATAACATTTAAAAGGCAGGAACCAAGTCCAAGTGACCTCTTTCCTGGGGACCAAAAACAGTCTGGAATAAATCGCCTTCCCCTTTGAGCAGCTGGAACCTCTTGAATAGTTCTCTAAATCAAAAGACCCTGAAGCACTTCTGGAAAAGAGCTCAACTGGTCTTGATGTGGCTCAGGAATGCCCATGATGTGGGGGAAGAGATTTCCAAACCATGAAGTACCCCTGGAGAATGATGGAAAGAACCCAGGAATCCTGGGTTTTGCTAAACCAGAAAAAAAAAAGACAAAGAAAGACTATGTGAGAGAGGATTGTGGCAGGGAAGAATTAGGTAGTCAGAGAGCACCTGGTTTATCAGGAAACAAAGGCTTCTGAGCAGGAGGAGTCTGAGTAGGCTTAGCTGGGGGAACCCTCCTACCACCCTTCTTGCCTTTAGTAGGAGGACAAGACTGCCTTTTAACAAAGGCTGGTTTATTAGGATAGTTTCTCTGGAACTTTGGCACAGGGGAATCAAAAATATGTTTCAGGTCCTATAACTCCTTGCCTTTCTCCTGTAGGGACGTGAACAAATCAACTACAGCAGCACCTAACAAACATCTGTTGTTCAGAGGACCATCCCTCAGCTTAGCCTTAATATCACCAGGCAGAGGTTGAAGGCATAGCCAGGAATATCTCCTCAACACACAGCCAGAAGCATCTCCTGCGTCATAACTACACTTAATGGAATAGCCAGCTACTTGTGAAGAAACCCTAATGGAGACAAGGCAGAAGTCTTTTCCTCAGAATCAGGAAGTTCAGAAATAACCTGGCAAGCCAGAGAAAGGAGCGCCAAAACATATCTAATCATATGAGACTGATAACTAACAGCCCGAAAGGCCAGGGTAGGTGAAGTATAAACTTTCTTACCCAGCCTTTCCCTAGTCCTGCTGTTTTTATCAGAAGGAAGAAGTTTGGTAGAAGGCAGTAACTTAGAAGGCATGTCGGATGCCTCAGAAACACTGAAGGATCAGCAGATGGACACTTATAAAGGAATTTGCAGTCATCAGGCACTTTATAAAACATATCTGTTTTTTAGGAGGGGCGGCTCAGAGTCTGGGGCCTGAGATGCAGAATGAAAGGCAGCCAATACAGGAGGAACAGCAGAGGGTCAAGGAGATTCCATTTGAAGGAGCTCATATCTCCTCTGAACTTCAGAAACTTGGGAACAATCCCATTTAAAGAACTCCATCATCTTGGCAATGGTATCCCACAAGGAAATCTCCTCCAAATGAAATTCAGGACTAGCAGACTCCTTTTCCTTAGAACGATAATACAAAGGGGAAGGAATCTGGGTAGAATAGGCCAGGAATTCCTCATTAGAATCCTCTTCCTCTTCAGAGGAATCCTGATCCCTAGACCTTTTGAGAGGGGAAGACGACCAAGGATAAGCTGGGACAGAGACCCCCTGACGAGGCTTACAGGCCATAAGAGCATTGAACAAACCATGTGTAAAATTCTGCCATTCACATCCAGGGTCTTTGGGAGCAAAAGAAATATGTTTTGTCTTTTGCTCCTTTTTTAAAGGGACGTCCGCCTTATGAAAAGTAGAAAGCTCCAAAGCCAGCCTACATTCAATAATCGTAGTTGGGACTTCCTCCCTAGCTAGTATCTGAGGAACCCACCTAAACCCTTCAGTGATAATCAGCCGTGGTTCCCCCTGAGCATCTGAAGTAGATGCTTGCAAGGCCTCTGAGGACATGTGAGAAGTAGGATCCATGCTGCCCCCTCGAAATGGTTGCTGCTTCGGAATCCAGCCCAGAAACCAGATGATCCTCCTGGCTTTCACTAGTATCAAGACAGACATCCAGTGGAGGAGGTGCAGCTAAAGAATCAGACTTGACTTTTTTGGCCTTCTTCTTCAAAGACGGCTGAACCTCAGGCTGGGAAGTACCTTCCAGAGCATCTTTTTCTAAAAGCTTTAGACGTTGGTTTTCAAGATAAATGGGGAGGGATGAAAGATGACTACATAAAGTCTTTGGAACAAAAGCCTGACAAACAATACAGGATATATGGTCGTGAGAAGCTCCTAAACAAAACAAGCACTGCTCATGACGGTTTTTTATGGGGTAGCTGTCTCCAACACTGGCATTTACCCTTTCTGGATGACATGAAACCCCACAACAACACAACTGTTAAAAGCAAAAAAGGATAAGTCAAAAAAACCCAATGGGGCACTTATCTGAATGGCTAGGTAACAAGCAATGCCTCGGGCAATCAGACTGATGATCAAAGATGGAGTTCGGACTTGTCGCAAAGAAGTTCTGAGGATGATACGTACGGATGTCACCTTCATGCTCTATGCCTTGTTTGTGTGGGGAGCATACATATGACGTAAGGTGTATTGATAGCAACCTAAAGGCTTTGGTGTAATGGCCAGATGTCAATCCACCCTTGGCAGGGGACCCCTCATGTGATGAATACTGCAAAAGTGAAATGGAAGGACACTGAAAGATATGTACTTATCATAACAGCAGGTCTATGTTGTCTGCATCAATTCTTCCCCAACAGTTGGGTTATCAGATCTGACTAGGACACGATTTCAGTCAATCTCAGACTTTGGATCCAAAGCCCAGGCTCCTTCCCTTAACCATAACTTCCAGCAAGGAGAGGGTCACTTCAGATCAAGTTTGTCCCTACACTGGGTTAAAAGAAATTACCCCCTGACAAATAAAACCAAATACCTCATAAGATGAAACAGCTGCCAAACACAACACTCAGAGCCCCTGCAGTCTGAGATAAGCTGCAACTACTGTTGTGCACTCAGTGAACTCCTGGGGGCTGTGGTGAGACCAAAGGGCAGGGTTTCTACAGTGGAAGTTACTGGCTCCCAGCCAGCAGTGGGGAAGCCTCCTGGAGAGTCTGTCAGTTTTGTGTGGTAGTATGCATTCTGAAGGTTAATCGAGCACATCAAATTGTCCTTTCTTAGCAGTGGAGGGATGGACTGTACCATGACTATCCTGAATTTCGTCTGAGTCACAAATTTGTTCAAACCTAGGTCCAAAACTGCCTGAGGTCCCTGTTCTGTTTTGGCACCAAAAAGAATCTTGATTAAACTCTGGATCCTTGCTGGTCTGGCGGGACCTCTTGGATGACCCAATTTTTTTGCAGCTTTTTATTTCTAATGTTGCTGCTTCCCTTTGTGAGGCAGAACATTGGAAAGTTTCTTTAAGCACAGGTGAGAGTAAAGAAAGGGGATGGAGTAGCTTCTGGTTATGATTCCCTGCACTCAAACATCTCGAGTAATGGACATCCAGGGTGTGGGGTGTCAGGATAATCTCCCCCAAAGTGTCTCCAAGGTAAGGCAGTTGGGCAAACATTTAGGACTACTGGTAAGGTCTGTTGTTGAAAAGACCCCTAAAGACTTGGTTTTGCAGGTCACCTCAGCCACAGGGGCAACATCCACCATTAGAGTACCCTCCCCTGCCTTGGAAGGGGTCTCTCACCAGGAGTGTAAGGAGCAAAACATTGTGGCTTGTGGAACGACAGTTTCTCCTCTTCATTCTGGTTTCTGGAGAGTGTCCTCTGTGAGGTAAAAAAAAATGGATCCCTATGGCAGGCAGGGTTTTACCAACTTGTTCATTCCTAGATAGCATTTTTTCAACTTTTGGACCAAGAAGTGTCACTCCATTATAGGTGGCTTTGGCTAAGAATGTTTTAAAGTGCTCTGCAAAATCCCATAGGTACATCCAGGCATGTTTCCTAACAGTTATACCAGTGTCCGCAATGCTGAAAGCGCCTTCTGTCAAATTGAAAATGAGGACCCTTGACATATTTGACAGACTGAAGGGCATGCAACTGTAAGTCAAAGACTTCCTCTCTTCTGCAGAAAGGGACACTGAGAGAGATATGGAGATCTCTTTGGTCATATCCCTCTGGGAGTACGTAACATCTGACAAATAATTCAGTGCCCAGAGATCACAGGTCGCTGAAGCATAAACTCACTTTCCAAACCTGTCCAGTGCCTGAAGCTTCATGTCTGGGGCATGGACAGTGGAATTCTCTTCAGCAGGTTTCTTCTTGGTGGCTGTTGCCACCATCACCATGGAATCAACAGCAGAAAATATTGTTGTGTAAGAACTTAACATAACTTTAGATGTCCTTCTCTTCTATATGCTGCTGTATCCATAACATCAGGGAGTTTGCCTCTGGTGAACTCTCGCACATCTAGCCATTATACAAAAGTTAAATGCTACCACTAGGATGCGCGCGAAGTCCTGCGTCTTTTTTTTTGGATGTCGGGTATAAAGGGGACGTTGGCATGCACCTTCTTCAGAACTGAATGCTGCTGGAATCAGTGGCTATGGAGTGGGTACTGCAGGAGTCAGGCAAGTGTGAGGAAGAAGGCTGGGTGGGAAAAAACACAGCAGCATACAGAAGAGAAGGACATCTAAAGTTATGATAAGTTCTTACACAACAATACTACCTCCTTCTATTCATATGCTGCTGTAGGGAGAGTTCAACAGCTCCTGTCCTAAGAAAAGGGTGGAGGACGAGAAACACTTTCCACAAACCCATGAAGGATGGCTCTGGTAAAGCCTGCTCTGGCTCTAGAGACGATGTCCAATTTGCAGTGCTTAGTGAATGTGTGTACAGAGGACCATGTAGCTGCTTCTAGAAAAGACCAGCTGTGTCCAAACCTTTAAAGAATGCTCCTGAGGAGGACACTGCCCTAGTGGAGTGTGCTTTTACAGGAGAGGGGAGGAACCTACCATGGGTTGTGTAACAGAAGGAGATGGTTTTAGATATCCAAGAGGATATGGTTTGCTTGGAAACAGGGTGTCCCAGGGCTCTTGGGTGGTAAGAGATGAAGAGCCTATCAGACTTGCAGATGGGTTTGGTCTTGGCCAAATAATATCTGAGCTGTCTATGTACATCTAAGAAGTGAAGTATCCACTCTTCTGGGTTTTGTGGAGAGGGGAGAAAGATTGGCAGGTTGATAGCCTGGTTCAAGGACAACTAATTGACTACTTTAGGCATGAAGGTTGGGTTAGTACGTAAGCATACTTGCCTTGTTGAAGTCCATGAAAGGGGAAGAGCCCATAATGGCATGGAGCTCCAAAACCCTTCTGGCTGAAGTGATGGCCACCAAGAGTATAGTCTTCCATGTGCAGTGTTGGAGGGAGCAGTCTATGGCTGGTTCAAAGGGTGGGAGAGTCACTTTTTCTAGAACAACATTTAGATCCTCGGAATGGGCTTCCTTAGGGGCCTAAGATGTTGTGCCCCTTTCAAAAAGAGTTTAACTTCTAACCTTGAAGCCAAAGGTGATACCAAGGGCAGGCATGCTGAGGTGTCAGAAAATGGGTTTTAATGGAGGAGTAGGATAGTCCAGACTTCATTAGGTCACACAGGTAAGCAAGACCACTGGGGGCACTGCCTTCAGTGGCTGTAAGTTGTTTTTCTGACTACATACAGAACATCTCTTCAGCTTAGACAGGTAAGATTTCCTGATAGTTGGTTTCCTGGCCTCCTGCAAAACCTGAAGCATATCCTCTGTGTATAGGTATCTGAAGGGAATCAGCACCCTATCATCCACAGTGTAAGATTCAGTGTGGACAGTTGGTGATGTAAGAGTGTTCCCTTGTCCTGTGTGAGCAGGTCCATTCATTGGGGTAACATGTGGTGATTGCCCTTGGACAGATGTAGTAATAGAGGAAACTAATGCTGGCTTGGCCAATAGGGAGTCACCAGCAAGATTTGAGGCTGTTCCTTCTGACATTTCAGTAGGACCCTTTGTATGAGAGAGAATGGGGGGATGCATAAGGGTACATCCCCTTCCATGGGATTGAGAGAGCATCCACCTTCCATGCTTCTGGGTGTGGTGCCCTGGATGAGAAGGTTGGGGAGCTGCCTGTTCATGTGGGAGGCAAAGAGATCCACATCTGGAATACCTCATTGATGGACCAGGTCCAGAAATGCATCCCTGTTCAGCATCCACTCGTGTGACAGGGTCATAGTCCTGCTTAATAAGTCTGCCATCACCTTGTCTGCAAAGGGATGTATACCGCTTGGAGCAAGATCTGTTTTTCCAGGGTGATTTCCCAAGCCTGCAGTGCTAGCCTGCACAGAAGGTAAGACCTTGCCCCCCCCCCCTTTTGTTGATGTATCACAGGACCATGGTATTGTCTGTGTACCACCTCAGAATTGCCTGGTAGAAGCTGACCCTTGAAGATTATCAAGGCCAATATCAAGGCTGTAATTTCCTTGATATCGATATGGTCTTTCTGTTGAGTGAGGGTCCATGTGTTTCTCACTCTCCATTCTCGTAAGGTTGCACCCTATCCTGTGTCTGACGCATTAGTAAAGAGATCCTGGTTGGGGGGTGTTGGTTGTAAGGGCAGGCCAGAATTTGACTGAATCTGGGTTATCCATCACTTCAGTTCCCAGCCCAGGCATGGAAGCATGGGGATCATGAACTCTAGGCAATGTAGGTGTTGCTTCCAGATAGCTGGCAAGTACCACTGGAATTTCGTCATATGGAGCCTTGCCAGAGGTACCATGGGGATGGTCAAGGCCATGAACCTTAGGATTCTGAGGAATTCCTGGCTGAGATGGCTTTGAGAAGAAGAATTTCCCAGAAGTAAGAAGTGAGCATCACATTTTTTTTCTGGGGGAAGGCAGGCCATTAGTTCCCTTGTCAGAATCTGACATCCCAGGAACACCTGATCCTGTGAGGGAATCGGGGAAGATTTTTTGAGGTTTACAATAAATCCCAGACCTGTTAAGAGGGAGATGGTGAAGTGCAGGTGTTGTAAGGCTATGGTACTTGATGTAGCCTGAATGAGGATGTTGTCGAGGTAGGGGAAAAGTTGTACTCCCTTTGTCCTGGCAAAGGCCATGACTGGAGCCAGACATTTTGTAAATACTCTTGGGGCCGTAGAGGGACCAAATGGTAAAGCACAGAAAATACAGTTTTGTACCTACCATAAATGTAGATGTCCGATAGGTATGCATCTGCAGTCATAACATATGGGTTGTCCTGCCTCAGGCAGCCCTTCGGTCGGCCGGATTCCAAAGTCTGGGTCTGGCCTCGGCTGATGTCGCACTTTCCCCGACGTCAGAGCTTCTGGGGTATAAAGGCATCAGCCGACGCCATTTTCCTCAGTGTTTCTTGCCCCAGATGCCAGGTACCCTCTAGGAAGGCTAAATTTGGATAAATGTTGAATGTTCCAAACAGCAAAATATATATATATATATACATATATACAAACAAACAAATACACCATAATAGATTCCCCCAGCTAGCTGAAAGAGGGGTAAGCACCCTAGGAATACCACATAGGGGAAGGAGGGTGGGTAATCCTGACTGCAGATGCATACCTATCGGACATCTACATTTATGGTAGGTACAAAACTGTACTATGTCCTTCAAGGATGCATCTGCAGTCATAACATATGGGTAGAATACCATAGCCAAACTGGGGGAGGCGGTACTAAGATAAGGATGGTGTAGCTAAGATCCCCTGTAAAACTGCAGTTGCAAAGCCTGCTCGGGATCTGGAGTATAAAGGTAGATTGTAATGCTTGGCAAATGTATGCATGGAGCTCCAAGTAGCAGCTTCTAAAATGTCCTTGGTAGCCACCCCTCGTAGGAAAGCTGTAGTGGTGGCTGTGGCCCTTGTGGAATGAGGCCTGATATTTTCAGGAGCTGTCTTTCCATGAAAAAAAGAGTAGCAAAAGCGAATGCAATTTCCTATCCATTTTGAAATTGTCTGTTTGGAAATTGCTTTTCCTTGCACCCCAGTTGCATATGCTACAAAAAGTTGGTCAGTTTGTCTGCTGGTTTTAGTTCTGTCCAGATAGTAGCGTAGTTGTCTGTGTATATCCAAGGTGTGCAAAAGTTTTTCTACTTTGTTCTGTGGGTTAGGGAAGAACGTAGGCAAATGAATAGCTTGGTTCAAGGATACCCTGGATACCTCCTTTGGCATGAAAGTAGGATTGGTTCTCAGAGACACTCTATCCTGGTGAAAAATAAGGAAAGGCTGCACTGCCATTAATGCCTGTAACTCGGATACTCTTCTTGCTGAAGTGATTGCCAGAAGGAAAGCAGTTTTCCAAGATAAAAACTGTAAGTCTGCTGATGCTGCTGGTTCAAAAGGAGGTAGTGTCAATTTTTCCAGCACAAAATTGAGATCCCATGCAGGCAGAGGGGGTCTCCTTGGAGGTTTAACATTTTGATCCCTCTCAAAATTGTCTGAGAAGAGGGTGAGAGAAGATAGGAGGATCCATATTGTATTCTGCTGAAATTGCTGAAGCATGAATCTTAATGGAAGAGTAGGACAGGCCATTGTGGAACAATTCTGCTAAGTATTCTAGGATGTGTGCTAGGTTTGCCACTGTGACATCTGTGCCCTCTGATGTGCTCCAAATGAGGAATCTCTTCCATTTAGCTGAGTATGTCTTCCTTGTGGAGGGTCTGCGAGCCTCCAGGATAATGTCCTTGACCCTCTGAGATAAGACAGTTTGGTTTGGTTTTAAGCAATTTTCTAGGCAGTTAGTTGCAGTGTTTTCAAGTTTGGATGCAGGGTCTTGAAATTGTTCTGCGTTAGAAGAAGAGGCCATAGGGGTAGAGGCCATGCATTCGCCTAAGACATGCTTCTCAGTAGTGGATACCAGTGCTGTCTTGGCCAGTCCGGAGCTATTAGTATCACCTTTGGCTGTTCCTCCCTGATCTTCAGTAGAACCTTGTACATCAATGGGAGAGGTGGAAATGCATACACTGTTAGGGCATTCCAGCTGAAAGAGAGTCCACCCTCCAGGCTTGTGGGTGGTATGTCCTTGAGCAGAATTTCTTCAGTTGGTGGTTGAATGGGGAGGCGAACAGATCTATCTCTGGCATTCCCCATTTCTTTGTTATGAGTTTGAAGATGTCTGGATGCAGCATCCATTCGTGAGCATCCGTGGTAGTTCTGCTTAAGCTGTCTGCTAGTGAATTCTCTTTTCCTGGTACGAATTTGGCCTGCAGCTGGATATTGAGATTCAGGCCTAGGTTCCACAGATCCATTGCCATCCGGCATAGAGGGTAGGAATGCGTGCCTCCCTGTTTGTTTATGTACCACATGACCGTGGTGTTGTCTGTCCTTATCAGCAGATGTCCTTGCTGGAGGAATGGTTTGAATGCCTCGATTGCATGCTTCACTGCCAGCATCTCTTTTTGGTTTATGTGCAAGTTTAGCTGGCCTTGAGACCATAGGCCTTGGATACATTTGTCCTCCATGTGTGCTCCCCATCCTAGGTCTGAGGCGTCCGTGGTGATGGTCTGCCTTGGTTTTGGTTTGTTGAAAGGCAACCCTCTGTTGGACTGGAAGGCCTGAGCCCACCACAGGAATTCCTCTTGAAGGCATGGAATGATTGGTATCATGGTTTCTAGACTGTGCCTGTGTTGAGACCATACATTCCTTAGGTACCACTGTAATTTCCTCATATGCAGCCTGGCATGCGGGATCAAGATTATGCAGGATGCCATGTAACCCAGGGCCTGCAGGACATTCCTTGCAGTAAGCTGAGCTTGTCTTGTCAAAGTCATGAAGTAATCTGGAAGTTGTTTTTGTTTTTCTTCTGTGAGAAAAGCCATCTGAGTTACTGTGCCCAGATCCGCACCCAAAAAGGTTATCCTTTGGGATGGCATTAGTCTTGACTTTTGGATGTTGACTGTGTATCCCAAGGCCTGTAACAGGTGTATGACATAGGCCAAATCCTTTATCAATTTTGTCTTGTTGTCCGCTTGTATTAGGCAGTCGTCCAGGTATGGGTAGATTTGAATTCCCTGAAGTCTGCAATGTGCAATTACTGATGCCAGGCATTTCGTGAATACTCTGGGCGCAGTAGATAAGCCAAAGGGTAATGCTGAGAATTGATAATGCTCTGATCCTGCAAGAAATCTGAGGTGTCTTCTGCAATCTAGTCAGATAGGGACGTGCAGGTATGCCTCCTTGAGATCTAGAGTCACCAGCCAAGACTCCTTGCCCAACATGGGAAAAAGTTGCTGTAGGGTCAGCATTTTGAATTTTGGCACAATGAGATATGTGTTCAGTGCGGACAAGTCGAGAATAGGCCTCCATTGGTTTTCTTTTCTTGGTACAAGGAATAGTCTGGAGTAAAATCCTTGGCCTTGTTCCATAGATGGTACCCTTTCTATCGCTTTCATCTGAAGTAAATTGTTGATTTGTCTTAAAGCCTCTGGCTTCTGGTTTGGTGGAAGGTTTGGCATTCCGCTCCTTTTTGGTAAAGTGTGGAAGTGAAACCTGTATCCTTTGTCTATTGTTTGGAAAGGACCAATTCTTTGAAGGCCAGTTTCTGCTGAACCTTGGAGGTTGGACCTGCAGAAATTCCTTTACTGTTTGCACAGATTTTGCTTTTTCTTCCACTTTCTTTAGAATCTCCTGTGCAGGGGAGCCAAATAAACTTTGTTTCTCCATTGGAGCATCTAGGAGTTTAGCCTTGACATGGTCTGGCAAGGATTGCTCTTTTAGCCAGGCATACCTATGAATTACTGCCCCAGTCATAGCTGATCTAAATGAAGCCTCCAGTGCATCATAGCCACATTTTAAGAAATGATTACTGACCTGCTGAGAGTTGTGTACCAAATCCTGAAGGGATTTACGGTCTAAAGGTTCAGGAGAAGAAAGCTTTTTATTCAGCTGATCTAACAAATATTCTTGGTACTGTATCATATGGAATTGACAGTTTAATGCCCTGGCAGAAAGAGTAGCAGATGTATAAACCTTTTTACCCCATCTCTCTAATACTCTAGACTCTCTTTCAGAGGGTAGGGGATTTTTGGCAGTGGCAGCTGCAACACCTTTTGGGCCCTGAGAAATAGTTTCTGGGTCTGCAGCATGGGCTTTATACAGGTGGAAGTGAGAATCCGGGACCCTGTAATATCTGTCAGGTTTGGCAGGGGCCGGGGGAAGAGAATCAGGTGCAGAACTGACATCATTATACACATCATCAATTACAGTTAGCACTGGTGGTATGGCTAAGGGCCTATGCTGGGGCAAATGTAAAAATGTCCTTAATTTTTTTCTAGAATCAGAAAAATCCTGACCCTGCCATTGAAAGTGTTCCCTCATTGAGTGCAAAGTCTCCCCAAAGGAAAATTTTTCAGGAGGGGAGGCCGAAGGAATAGAGTCTTCTGCATCTGAATCCTCATAAGGCGAATAGGCCCCTTCCTGATGGTCTGACAAATCAGATCCATCCGTGGAGTAATCAGAGGAGAGAGGTTCAGAGGGTTCAGTCCTAGGCCTTTTGTCAGGTGGAGGTTGGGAGGCCCTGTCTGGGTGAGGTTGGGAAACCCTAATTAAGGATATAAGGTCCTCAGCAAGACTGAGAATCTGAGAACTTGAGGAAGGCCTCTGTGAAGTAGATTTAGCAGGTAAAGCTTTTGAAAGTTTGGCAGCTTTAGCCCTGGAGAAGGCCTTAATAGACATAGAAGCTGGGGGCCTAGCTGCCCCACGTGCAGGTGTAGAAATGTCCAATGGAATGGTGTCAGACAATTCTTGAGCGCTAGCTTCCGTAGGGATTTCTGAAGCCGACTCAGCCAGGGCCTCTCTGGCCTCGGTTGTCGGAGGTATGGTTTCGGTCGTAGTAAGAACCGAGGACTCTGTTTCAGCCGAAACCGAGACACTCGCGGTAGGCCTAACCGTGGTTTCAGCGAAACCGCGCCACAGTCAGTCCTTTTCCCTGCGTTTTTTGGCCATATGCGTAGTCACAGTCTCCGACGGCATTTTATATGCAAAAGCGGTTCCGAAAAATTCTTCTGCAAACTCCGACCGATGTCTAAGAGTCCGTCGGTTGAAGGAGGCACAGGCTAAACAAGCTGATACGTCGTGGTCTGGGCCTAAGCAAGGAAGGCAGTAAGAATGGAAATCCTTATGAGGTATTTGTTTCCCACAAGTTAAACAATTATTTACTTTGTCTGACATCGGCTGAGGCAAGAAAAAGTCCCCAACGGGGTACTTAGCTTTTTTCAAAGTCTTCGGTAGCTGAAATCTCTGGATCTGACCGACCGGCACTTGCGAACAGCTTCTGCTTGGGCACCGCGGCAAGAAAGACTGAGGAAAATGGCGTCGGCTGATGCCTTTATACCCCAGAAGCTCTGACGTCGGGGAAAGTGCGACATCAGCCGAGGCCAGACCCAGACTGTGGAATCCGGCCGACCGAAGGGCTGCCTGAGGCAGGACAACCCATATGTTATGACTGCAGATGCATCCTTGAAGGACATCTGAAAATGTGCAGAATCCACTGAGTAGCAGAGGAATTTTCTGAAGAGTGGATGGATTGGGATGTGTAAGTAGGCATCCTTTATATCCAAGGATACCAAGAAGTCCTGTGGAAGGATCAGGGGAAGAAGGGTAGGTAGAGAAAGCATCCAAAAGGAGGGAATCCGGAGGAAGGTGTGTTAAAGTGCGATAGGTTCAGGATAGGCCTCCAGGGACCCTCCTTTCTGGGGACCAGGAAAATTCTAGAACAAAACCCTTTTCCTCTTGCTGGTAAAGGAACTTCCTGAATTGTTCCCTGAGAGAGAATTCCTGCAGGACTGGGGGGAAGCTTGATAGTTGGTCTTGGGGGGGGGGGGGTTTGAGGAATGCCTCTGAGAGTAGGTCTGGCCTCCCAAGTCATGAAGTACCCCTGTTTTATGATAGACAGGACTCAAAGAGTCCAGGATAACCTGCATCCAGGCATGGAGGAAGAGGCACATGAAAAGAGGGGTGTCTGGGTGAAGAACCTGGTAGTCACAGGCTACCAGGCTTCCCCTGAAAGGGCTGTTTAGATGAAGGAGTACAGGGAACAAACCTAGAAGGGGGCTCTTTCATGTGGTCCTTTCTGGTCTTAGTTGGCATTTTCCTACCTGAGGTTCTCACAAAGGAGGTTTTGGCAGGTTAATTCCTTTGAAAACTTGGAACTGGGATGACACACATATGTCTCAGTTCCTTGCCTTTAGTCTAGTGGACCTTGAAGAGGTCAGCAGCAGCTGTACCAAACAAATCTTTATTGTCTAGAGAAACATCCAGGAGTTTAGAGTTGATATAATCCGGAAGGGGCTGCAATTTAAGCAGAGTATCCCCTGATGACAGATCCAGAGATGTCAGCCCTGTATGAAGCTTCTACGGCATTGTAACTGCACTTAATTGGGTGCAGGAATTCAAAAGATTGGACATCTTGGCCTTGGCTGGGGAGTCAGGGATTTCCCCCAATTGCTTCATCACATCTGCCATCAGAGCCAAAGAGTATTTGGCCATATGTGTTTGGTAGTTGATGGCTCTTACTGATAAGGTGGCAGAGGTGTATACCTTTTCCCCAGATGCTCCATTAGTCTGCTCTCTTTATCTGAGGGCAGTAATTCAAAAGTTTTATCAGCAGCCACAGTAATAACTGAAGGGTCTGCGGATGGGGCTTTGTACAGGAATTTTGCTTCTTCAGGAACCTTATAGAATCTATCTGGGTGTTTGGGTGCAGGGGGCTGGGAATCAGGATTTTTTGAAGCAGCCAGGAAAGCACCCAAGAAGGCAGGGTGTATGGGGGGGGGTGCAGCAGAGGGGATAGGAGACTCCAATTGGAATAGTTTATAATATCTCTTTTGGGTCTCGGTGACCTGACTGCTATCCCACTTGAAGAAATTCTGCATTTGTGAAATGGTCTCACCAAAGGTGAAGTCCTCTCCTGGAGAGTCTGTGCCATTAGACTCCTCCGCTGGGGAGGCATAACCCACAGGAGAAGCAATTTGGGAGCAATAAGTGAGGGATTCATCATCTGATGAATCCTCTTCTCTAGAGAAGACACTGGGAGCAGGTGCCTTAGGGGTAGAGACTGAAGGGGCCTGGGCCGGAGCTGGGGCCTGACGTAAAGCCAGGAAGGCATTTAAGAAGGCCCTGGGTGAAGGCTTGCCAATCTGGAGGCTGTTCAATGGAAGGGGTAGACGGAGGATGAGAAATATACTTAGTCTTTTGTTTTCTCTTTTTGTGAATCTGATGGTGAAGAATGGGAGATACAATGAAGGGTAGGAGGGCCAGACGGCACTCCATAATGTCAGAGGCTATATCTTCTCACAACAATCTGAGAGAACCCACATGGACCCTCGGAAATTCTGAGCCTAGGTTCCTCCTCGGTGACCAAATCGGACGCCTGTGAATCCCTCAGGGAAGTGACCTCAGGTGTGGTACCAGCTTCCTCCAGGCTATCTGCCAAAAGAAGATCTGAGAACTCCGGCTTGGACTCTGGGCCTTCACCGATCTCGAGAGGTGCAGCTGGAGTGGAGTGCGAAGCAGTCAGTTCAGGCCTAGACTTTTTCGCCTTCTTGACTGGAGGCTCGTCCGAGGAATCCAACATCGGATCCATGTGAAAAGCTAACTGTTTAAGTCTCCGATTCTCTAGGCAGAGTTTCAATGCCACTACGTGGCTTCTAAGGATTTTGGGGACGAAGGCCTGACAAATACTACAGCTGGTATGGTCGTGTTCTTGGCCTAAGCAAAACAGGCAGAGCTCAAAAGAGTCCTTATGTTGAATTTGCCTTCCACACCTACACATGCCCCTCCTACCTGACATAAACCCAAAGCAGTAGTAAGCAAATAATAAAACAACCCTACGGGGTACTTATCTGAAGTCGGATGGTGCGAAATCACTTTTCTCCAAAAAAGCAACCACCGGAGCTGGCAGTCACACAGGATGCAGAAAAGTTCTGAAGAAGGTGTGTGCTGACGTCCATTTATGACTGATGTCCAAAAAAGAGATGCAGGACATCGCCCGCACCCTAGCGGTAGCATTTAACTTTTGTATAATGGCCGGATGTACGAGAGTCCACCATAGGCAAACTCCCTGATGTTATGGATACAGCAGCATATAAACAGAAGGACATCCTTTGTTCCAATAAGGATGACCTTTCAGAGGAAACCAGGACCTTGTCAGGTTAACTTGGGACTGGCTCGGCCATGGGCAGTTCCTTCCATGCCCATTTAGAGACTGAATCTACCATCTCATCCATGGGCAAGACCATCCAAGAAGTAGATGGGCTAGCCCCAAAAGCCTCGAGAAATGCTGACTCCTCTTGTGATGGAGCTTCTGAGGACCACCCCCATTTCTGTCTAAGCAGTTCCAGTATTTTATCAAACAAGGTGTTCTGAAGTCAGGATTTGGGGGGGGGGGGATCTCCTCCCTCTAATCAGAATCAGTATCTGAAGTTAAGGACTTCTAGAGGGGGTCAATGTTCCTCATTTTGCATGCATGTTTTTAATAAACCTCCCCATTGGGATGTTCTAGTGAGGACTAGGAAGCTGACTGGGGATCCTCACTGTGAACAGACTCAAGACTTTTTAGGACAGAAAGAGCAGTATCAGGTCCCAGGGTAATCCTGTGGCTGAGGGATAAATCCGAGCCCAAGAGGGAAGTCTGATCCCTAGAATGAGACAGCACTCTCCCAAAAGCCTTGAAGGCATAGCCTGAAACAGGACCAGAAACCCCTGCTATAGGAGCTGTGGCACCCAGCAAGGATTGGTCCTGAAGTCCTGTTCATCACAGTTCCAAAGCTGATGTTGAAGCTGAGCTATCAACTGCCAATGCTCCAGAGAAAAGGGACCTCTCTGAGAGCCTCAGAGTCAAGCCTTGCCTCCTGGGTCTGACACCAGCACCTCAGCTCTAAGTCTTGTCTATGCCACTCTGTGCCAACAGGATCAGAGATGACACTAGAATCGATGAAGGCCAGGTCTTTGGATCTGAGGTAGATATACTCCTGGGAAAGCACAGAACCAACAGCCTTGAGTCTGATGGACAGATCAGGGAAGGAGAAATAATCTGATGAGATGGAAACATGCCTTTGTCCCCGACTGGGGTCATAGCTGGAAGAGCCCCAAGCTGGATTTGGGTCCTGAGGAGCATACACACCATTCCTGTCTATTTCAGCTTTTGTCAGACTCCTGGAGGACTGAACTGAATGGAGTGAAGAAGTAGTGGATGAAGGTCTAGACATCCAATGAAGGGACTGCTCCCGGAGGATGGGAGATCATAGCCTTGACAAGATCAGCTCCAGAGAAAAACATGGTTCTGGCAAGGGAGGAGTACTGGATCAAATGAGAATAGGATTTGATGTCAAATTTGCATCTTAAGGCTTCAAAGCCTTCAGAGCCAGAGCCAAAGAAGATTGATAAATCCAGGGACTGCTTTTCTGGTTCTTTGGATTTCTCATTATCCTTGGCTTTATCATCACTTTTTGCAGCTCTAGATTTTTCTTAAGGGTTCTTAGCCAAAGAAGAAACAGCAGAGGAAGTACAGGCGTGAGCAGGGAGAACTTCTCCTGCTGATGCAAGGAGGACCCCTTTGATAACAAGTTCATTTCTCCTCTCCACAAGAGCTCTATGCTCAAAAGAATACAAACTGGGCACTGTTCCTCGAGGTGGGCAGCCCTCAAACAATAGACACACCTGACACGTGTTTCAGTTGGTGATTTTATGGTTGAAACTCACACATTTTTTGAAACCCGAAGGTTTATCTGACAATCCAACACTCACAACCACAAAAACTAATCAGAAAAAAAATGCACAACCATACCAAGAAGAACTACAAATTCTAACAGTAGTCTACTATAGCTATCACCCTAGAAAAAGTACTCAAGTACTGCACTAGAGAACACCCTAAACATTAACTACAAAAGTGTCAACATCAGAGCATCAACAGACAAAGAAAAGAAAGAGGATACAGGGGCATAAATCTTTCTTTTTAGAGAAGAGAATGCACAAGAGAGAAAAAGAGCACAGGATAAACTTCAGTGAAGAAAACAGGGAAAATCAGAATGAAAATTTCACTTATCTTGATAAAACCAGCCTAAGCAAAAGAGACCATGTCCATAAATCTCAAGTGGCAAATGAGATCTGAGGTAATTATTTCCTTGCAGGACATTATGGGTAAGGGGAGGAGACTGAGCATTGGATCCAAGGTCTGACAGTGGCGAAGTCAGATCCCAGTCGGATCTGATAACCCAACTACTGAGGAATGTACAAAATACATGGCATCAGATCAATTTATGCAATATACAATGGAATTAAACAAGGGAAGCAGTAGTTGTCAAATGAAATGAGTAACTATGGCCAACATCAAGAAAGCTGTTTAACGAACATTGTCTTTAAAGCAAATGCAACTTGCCTCCTCGTGGAAGTACTCAGACAAATTTTTCTTGAACCGTTGGAGAGAATTTTGTTTCTTTACATCTGTTAGTAATTTGTTCCATAGGGTGGGGCCGAGTCTGGAGAAAGCATGCTGACTTGTTACAGTTTTGAAGGTGGGTCTTGTGAAGGACAGGGCATCCGCATGGCTGCTTCTTAGGGAGTGGACTTGTTCTCTGACAGGAAGTTTTCTTACCATAGCAACAGATCCCTACTGTCCCTCTCTGTCCATTTTTATGGTCAGTTATCAACCCTCATGGTGGATCTAAGCAGGCAATTTATCACTCAAAAGCTCCTTCTCCTTTAATGCATTATTTCCCTCCTCATTAAATCTCAAATCAGGTTTGCTATTTATCAGAGATGACGCACTGAAAAAATGGTTTAGAGAAAGGCTTCTGGCTTAGATGTATGGGTTCTATCCATGAAGGATGGTGACAATCAGGGAGGAGGACAGCGGGTGAGACATTAAGATGGATAGAGAGGGACAATAAGGATATATCATTATGGTAAGTACATAGCATTAGTATCCTGTAGTGACCTTCTGTCTATCTTAATGGTTGGAACAGAAACCCCAACTAGTTTATTCCTGGGAAGCATCACGGCAAGAATACTCCTGAGACTGGTAGAACCAAGTGAAGCTCTGGACCTCAACATGAGATCATGTTTATAGTACTTAATAAATGTGTGCATTGCTACTCATGTTGCTGCAGTACAAATGTCATGTACATTAAAGTATTTGAAGTAAACCATAAAAGTCGAGACGGATTTTGTCGAATATATTTTGGGTCTTGGTGGTAATAGTTTATTAAGCCATAAGTGTACGCAGGAGATGCAGTCTGACAGCCACTTATACAAAGTGATTTTTGAGACTTTGGCTCCTGGTTTAACTTGAGAAAAAGATATAAAAAGTTGTTCATGTTTCCTTATTGATTTTTCTCTTGTGAAGGTAAACCTTTAGTTGTCTATATACATCCAAAGTATGAAGTTGGTATTCTCCTTTTCTGGAGCAATTTGGGAAGAAAAATAGTAAGTGAACAGTTTGATTTAAGGCTCTCTCTGAAGCTAAAAAAAACACTCATGAACAAAATAAATGAATGGACACAAAAGTACTAGCTTGGCCACCAGGGAAGGAACTGGACACCAAATCTTTAGCATTTACGTTCTAATAAAATTAGAACTTCCTCAGAAACTAACAGTTACTCAAATCACCACCCATATAAATACAAAACCAAAGATCATGTAACAATCTTGACCAATAAGACAAACAATAATAAATTAATTTAAAAAGCAAGGATTTAAAGAATAACAGTGTCTTAAAAATTCATAAAAAAATACATTAAATGTAAAACTTTTTTTTTTTTGAAAAAAGATTACAAACACAAATGAACACAGAGACAGTACTACAATTTCTGCATTTGCAAAATGCATTTAATATTAATCGTCTCATTGAAACCTGTCAACTGATCAGCTGCCAAAAAAATCTGCCACACACTTTCACAACATTCTAATGAAGTCCTGTGATTAACACAGAATGGATCTGAACTGACAGTGTCAAGCACAAAAAACGAAAATTTCTTAAAACTGTTACACACTGCAGCATGTCTTGCCAGGGCATTCATCATATCCTTATTTTTTACAGCCAAAACATGTTCATATATTCTTTTGATCAAAGTTCTAATAGTCTTACCTACGTGAAAACTATTACAAGAATTACAAAGTGCAGCATAAACAATGGTAGTGTCGCAACTAAAACGACCCTTAGCACAGATGATCTTTTTGACATGTTTAAACTCCACCAAAGCAGGATTAACTATAAACCTACATTGCCTAAAGTGTCCACAGGAAAAAGTCCCAAATGTAGTAAATCCATCTTGTGAAGAACTAGTTCTCTCCTTTTCAAGGACTGTTTTGATATTGACAGTTTTTTTGTATGTAAAGAGTGGTTTATCACCTAAAACCCTTACCAAATCAGGGCTCCCCATTAATACTTTCCAATTGGCTGAAATAATGTATCTAATTAAACCCATTTCATTTGAAATGGGAATTGGAAAGGCCAATCTATAGTTGTCAGAACCCCTACATCAAATGACATCAAAATGCCCCTGCACTGTCAAAATAGGACATGTCACACTGTCCTGCAAAGCTGAAACTTAACTGACAATTCTAGCAAGCCAGTTAGAATCATACACACTCTGTCAAAAAAACTGGTGAGCTTAGACAATTCAAACATGAAAACAGAGTGGTCACTTGTCAACTGACTCAAGCATATAACTGACCACTGACCCCCCTCTCTTCATGTGTTTTGGATGTAAACTGTATTTGTGTAAATAGAGATTCATAAAAGTGGATTTCCTAAAAATTTTACTTAAAAATGCATGCTTACCAAAATCAAAGTCCAAGTGTAGGTCCAAAAATTGTATAAATTCTCTAAAGCCCCAAACAGTAAACTTCAAAAACTTGGCTGTATCATTTAAATCACTAATGAAGGATGAAAAAGTTTCACAGTCACCCTTACACAGGAAAAACAAATCATCTAGAAAATCGTCTGTAGAATAATATACTCTCAGTCAAGGTGTGCGGAATGAGATGTTTTAGCTCCCACATGGCCATGACCAAGTTAGAAATGCAGGGACTACTCTGGATCCCATAGCAATTCCAGAGATTTGTTGACACTAAATTGTCAAATCTAAAGAAATTGTTGTCAAGTACTACTTCCATCAAAGCACAAATTGTATTAACTTTGTCATTACTACAATTAGTGTAACCACTCAAATACTCTCTTAAAAATTCGAGCCCCACTTCTTGGTCTATACTTGTATACAAAGAAGTAACATCAAGAGATGCAAAAGCAAAATATCTTTCTGGGACTATGATTGCAAGAGAGTACCTGTAATTCTGAAATGTTTTACAGATTTAATGGCAACCAGAAAAATAGTTTTCCACTTTATACCTACAGATGCTGCTGGTCTGAAAGCTTTGTGGGTTAGAGATTGAGTAAAATGGCAATGTCTCGGGGAGGGATTGGATCACAGACTTGGGGATCTCAGTAAAAGGTTCCCTAAGGAAGGCTTTCGGTCACTTTGAGAGAAGCAATAGATGTAATGTCGAGTCCTATGTGAAAGTTTGAAAAGGCTGTTAATTGAACTTTGACTGTAGAGTAACTTGATCCAGCTGTGAATAGTTCCAGAAGAAACAACAAAATTTCAGGTACAGGTGCTGAAAACAGGTTTAGCCCCTTAGAGGAGACCCAGATGAAAAAAATACTTCCATTTGCTCTTCTAAGTCTTTTTGGTTGAGTTTCTATGAGAAGAAGACATGACATGGACTACTATGGAAGACAGCCTGGCATCTCTGGCAATTGTTAGAACCTGAGAAACCATGCGGTCAGTTTTAGGGTCTTGAGGTCCGGTAGTCCAGATGGCTGAATAAGGAGATCCAGAAATGGATCCATAACTCACATTGGGTGAACTAGAAGAGGCCAAATAAAGGGAACCACAGCTGCCAATGCCAGAAGCGGGCAATGAGGATTACTCTGGTCTTGAATTCCATAGCTTTCTGGATGAAATTAGTGATAAGGGGGATTAGCAGAAAGGAGACCTGGAGGCCAAAGATGGACGACAGTATCTCTCGGTGATTGGCCCTGTGGAGTGATGATGGTGAAGTAACTTCTGCACTTATTTACGTACAAAGCAAAATGGCTGCAGCAAGGCTGGCCCCAGTAGCTGAAAATCTCCATTGCCACAGTTAATTTGAGAGACGACTTTTGAGGGAATAGAATAGTTCTGCAGAGTTTGTCTGCTAAGATACTGGACATCCCAGGTATGTGCACTGCTACTAGAAAGTAGTCTGAAGACATCACCCACTGCCAAACTCTTATGGCTTCCTGGCAAAGAAGGTAAGAACATGTTCCACACTGTTAATATACCAAACCACTGACATGTTGTCCAAGTGTATGGTAATCACATCCTTGGGAAAGAGGTTCTTAAATGCCTACAATGTAAGGAGGATTACTCTTAACTCCAAGACATTGATGTGAAGCTGACAACGAGCTGCTCTCAACTCCAAGATGTTGATGTGAAGTTGACAACAATCTTTCCTGGACTGTCTCCCCTTCTAAATAACACCCCCCCTTGCAGAAAAGGGATTCATCCATGGTGACTGTGGCTTCAAGGGTTGGAGGATGAAGTGTCTGCCCTGAGTAATTGAACTGGACAAAATCCACCACTGAAGGCAGTCTATGAAATCTGAGTCAGACAAACTCTGTAGTGAAGGAGATGTTTTTGCGACCACAGTACAGCTAGTGTTCACCATAGAACTCTCATGTGGTATCTGGTTAAAGGAACCGTAATTATAAAGGAAGCCATTAGACCTAAGAGACACAGAATGAGTTGAGGCTGAGGTTGGGGATGTTTTATCATCTGGAGAGCTATGGATCTTATGTATTTGACTCGTGTTAAGGGAAGTTTTGCTATATGACATGCAGTGTCTATATGGCAATGATGAATACTATGGACTGAGCAGAGGATAGCTTGCTCTTGTTGAAGTCTATTGAAATGCCCAGTTGAGTTGGTAGATATAACAGGGATGACGGATGTCTCAGAAGTAGATCCCTAGAGGTAGTAGTTAGAAGCCAATCATCTAAATACGGGAATACCTGGATCCCTTGCAGCCTGAGATAGGCTGTCATGGCCACCATTATCTTGTGAACATCCAGGGGGTGGTGGTAAGACTGAATTGTAGTGCCCCCAGCTTATAGTGACTGGCTTCTAGCCAGAAATGGAGGAATCTCCTGGACTGAACCTTTATATGATAGCAGGCATACTGCAGATTGATACAACACACCCTAATTTCCTTTTTCAGTACAGGTAAAATGGACTGTACCATGACCATTTGGAATTCTGTCTGTTTTTCACACTGATTAATTCTGCTGAGATCCAATACTGGTCTGAGGTCCCTGTCTTTTTGGAACTAAAAAGAACCTTGAATAGACTCCGGATCCTTGTTGGTCTTGCGGGATTGGTTGGATGACTCTTTTGTCAAGCAACTTTAGAAGCTCTGTTGCTGCAGATTCCAACTGACTGGGTTGAGTATCAAGAATCTTTTGTGCTATCTTTTGGGATTGTGAAAAATGTATTGTATAACCTCTGGTAATGATCCTTAGCACCCAAGAATCAAAAGTAATGTTCTGTCAGGCAAGAGGGTGTAAGAAGTGTCCCCTGACTGCCTCCTGAGTGCAGCAATAGGGAAAAGTTCAGGGATGCTAAGTGAAAGATTCATGGAAACTCTGGTTCTGCGGACCACCTCTGCCCTGAGAGTGAGGTACCATGTGAACATCTCCATCTCTGCCTCTGGGAGGCCAGTCCCCAGGAGTGTCCTGATGATAACCTTGAGATTTTTTTGAAGTATGGTTTTTCTTCCTCCTCTTTGATTCCTGGAGAAGGATCTCTGAGGAGGTGAAAAACAGATTCCAATGGCAGACAAGGTCATATCAATCTGCTCACTCCTAGTAAGCATGTCCTTGACGTTTGGTCCAAATAAGGGTGAACTATCATGAGGGCATTTATGAAGGACATCTTAAAGCTTTCCATGAAGGTGAAGAGCTGCATCCAGGCATGACATCACATAGTAATAGCTATGCCAGCTGCTTGTGCTTTGCCATCTGCTGCATTGGATAGTAGTCTCATGGCAACAGTGGAGGATGACTGTAAAGTACACAAGTGAGTATCTACAGATTTCTGGATATCTGTAGGTAAGTTACCTGCCAGGGAATTTGGAAGTTCCTTGATCAAATCCCTATGGAAATGTTTCAGGTGTGCCATATAGTTAAGCACACAGACAGAAAATGTGGCTGAATTAATGTCCATTTCCTTAGTCTGTCCAATGCCCCTGACT